>NW_019417152.1:141603-155042 GCF_000390285.2 Anoplophora glabripennis
TACATATTATTCTCCAAACGTAATTAGTAGCAAGTTAGTATAAGTATATATAAGTAGCTATATATTTTAGTAATTAGGCAGTGTTTTTAAATTAATACGACTCACCAAAGTAAAAAAATAATTCAAGTTATATCATTTTTACTGAAAATAGCAGTTAATTTACGTATCGGATCGTTAACGTGAAAATATAAACATTAGACTGTTGACTGTTCCTGTTATACGTTTTTTAAGCTTTTGAAGAAGAAACTACATGTAATTTTAAAAATTATATCTGCTTTTATAATAAAGGAATGGTAATTATAAGATTGTTTAACCTTATTAACTAAAAATTATTGCCTACTTAATAAAAAAAATATTATTGTCCTCGATAATCTATTAATGATTAATAAAATCTTTACTCTCTTTCCTTATAAGATTGTATGTACACAAATTGGAGCCGCTCCTGAAAAATCGAGCCGTTTACGTCCAGCGTTTATTATTAGACTTCGTCGTTCGGTTAAAAAACACACCTTGAAGCGTTGGCCGCTAGAGCAGCACCTGCCGGGGTCCCGTTTCGTGACTCACGCTGGGCGATATTTTTTGTACAAAATCCCGTCCTTAACTATTATTGATAAATTTAGTAAATTGGCACAAGCCTACCCTATTGAAAAATCTGCTAAAAGTATAACAGACGCATTGGTCAAATTCTTTTCAACATACGGCATACCTGAATCAATAACCTCCGATAACGGCACGGAATTCAAAAACGAATGTGTCAAAGAAATGTTAAAATATCATAAAATCAATATTCATTTCACTACGCCTAGGCATCATGAGTCCAACGCACCAATTGAACGTTTTCATTCAACGTTTAATAGAACATTTAAGAATTTTAACAGAAGAACATACAAATACTCCTGTCTCAGAATTATTGCCCTATGCTATTATTGCTTATAACACTAGTATACACAAAACTACAAAATTTTCACCTTTTGATTTAACTTTTGGTCATACTCGCTCTAGAGACCCATTCGACCTAGTTACTACCTCATTCTATTCAGACTATGCTGATTCGCATAGACAAAAAATGAAAAAATTATACGAAAACGTACATGATTCACAAATGAGTGAAAAAGAAAAAATAATTTCTGCTCATAATAAAAATTTAATTCCTACTGAATTTAAACCAAAACAGATTGTAAACTCTAAAACCACGTCTAAAAAATAAAAACAAATTTTCAGAACCTTACGAAATTTTAGAAATTCTACCAAACAATAAAGCCAAAATAAAAAATCAAAAAACCAATAAGGTAGAAACGGTTCATTTCAAAGAATTAAAAACAAGAAATATTCTAGGTTCCTCATCCACAACAGTAGCAACAAACACTTATCATCTTTATAATGGAAATCCTGGACTATTACCGATAACCTTAGGCACCACTCAACTATCAACAGACCATTGGACTTTTACACAAATTTTTGATATAAACCCAATGATAGAAGAATTTAAAATTTTAAGAGCTAGATTAGAAGATATAAAAACACCTATTGATTCAAATAAAACATATATAAAAGAATTTTTTAACTCTTATAACATAATTTCAAATTTGGAAAATAGAATAAAAAGTCAACTAGTACGATTAAATCCCGAAATCAATATTAGAAAGAAAAGAGGATTAATCAATGGTTTAGGTTCAATAATAAAATGTTTAACAGGCAATTTAGATCAAAATGATGCTGAAAAATTTGATCAACAAATAAATATGCTTCAACAAAATCAAAATAAATTTAAAGCGATCTTATCTGATCAGATTTCCCTAATGAACATTTCAATAAATAATTTTAATGAAATTAGTAAAAATCTTTCTCACAATCAACTGATGCTATTTTCAAGGATTATTGAGATCGAATGACTATTAAAAAATAAAGAAAACACATAACCACTTATTGATACATATAATTTTAAATCAAATAACATTTTCATTCGAAATGATTTATGATACCTTGGAAAGAATAGAAACCGCCATAAGTTTTGCTAAGTTAAATACCCTTCATAATTCAATAATTGATCCCAATATATTTTTGCAAGAAATTAAATCTATCAAAAAACATTTAAAATATTTGAAATTACGTTTTCCAAGTCAAATTGAAAATATTTTACAATTCGAAAATTTAATTACTATTAAGAGTTATCAAAAGGGAAATGAAATTATTTTCATTCTAGAATTACCATTAGTAGAACCAGAAATATATCAATATTATGAATTATACCCTTTCCCAATAAAAATTAATGAAAGTTACTTTACATTAATTCCTAATAATAAGTATTTAGCAACTAATGAAAACAATTTTATTCAATCTAATCTTAAATGTTTTGAATACCAGAGTGAACAATTTATTTGTACAAATGTTGTTAAAATCCAGATTAATAAAGAAATAACGAATTGTGAACTGGAAATAATTAGACATTTTACATTATCCAATAATTGTATTCTTACCGAAACAAATATAATGTCCCCATTAATTCATAAAATAAATAATGCAAATTATATTGTAATAATTCCGAATTCCATATTAATTACAGAAACATGTAATAATATTGAAAGTAATATAAATTTGAATGAAGGTAGTAGCTATGTTGTAGAATTAGATGAAAATTGTCAAACAGAAATTGATAAATTTTATTTAGAAACAAATAAATTAAACAAATTACATGCAAACGATTTGAATATTCCTCATTTATCATTTAATAGTAACTCTATTTTAAATAAAACTATTAATTTAGCAGACTTAAACCTTAATCAAATAAATACTAATAAATTATTCGAAATTCAGAAAAATTTAGAGATACAAAAATCAAACATAAATAGAATATCAGATATTCAATTAACTTCAAAACCTAATATTGGAATGATAATATTGTACGTAATTTTAATCATTATAGCACTGTATTTTATAATAAGGAAAATTGAAGACTTATAACGACCAAGTCAAATAAAGATAAAAATAATGATAACGAAATTAAAATTTAAAATTATTAAAATTGTAAATTTTAATCTTAAGGGGACGAGTTATGTCACCTGATGCATGACATCATAGTGGTTGTTGTAAGACAGTCATCCGATGCAAACTCAGCATCTGCGATGTTATAAATACGATAAAACCTCTAATTCAGTTGTTCATTTTTTTGCTTGCTTTTCTGTAACAATAATGTTCCGCTGGTGAATAAATTGTTTTCATTCCGAAAAGGGTGTCTTACTCAAAAAAAATCTAACTCGCGCAATCCAGCGTACCCGACGTTTATGGAAGCGTCTCCAGAGGGACCAACCTGTCACACAAACCGAGCAAAAAACTTTCGATCGGCACGTCGTCGACGAAAACCACTTATTATATAGGAAGGTAGGCGAGCAGAGTAAATTAGTTCTTCCAGTATCCATATTAAAGGAAGTTATCACACATTTTCATTGCGATACCCATCCTGGGGTACAAGAAACCGTCAGACGTATCGAAGAGAGGTACTATCACAGAGGGTTGCAGCGTCACGTTCGATATTTCGTAAGAAATTGTGTAGATTGTATCCGAGTCAAACCTAGGCAGATCCATAAACCAGCGCCTCTAGCCGCTAATACCGCTAATTTATCTTTTGAAGTTATTTCTATAGATATTTTAGGTCCATACACGTCGCAAAAATAGGTACATCATTATGGTAGAGGACGTATTTTCCAAGTGGACCGAAGCCAAGGTCTATCATAGTGTCGAGGCCCACGATGTCGTCAATTTTCTCGAGGAAGAGATTATTTCTAGGTACGGTGCTCCGAGACGTATTCTTAGCGATAACAGCCCGGCTTTCGTCAGCCGCGAATACCAAAAATTCTGTCAAAAATTTCATATTTCATCCGATAGAGTAGCCATCTACCACCAGAGAGCGAATCCGGTAGAGAGAAAAGTCCAGGACCTCAAAAAAGTTCTTAGAGCTTTAACATTAAACAAATCCGAGAACACATGGGACGTCTATCTACCACAGGCTCTACATACTCTACGTAATCGTTAAAATGCACCTACTACATTTACTCCGTCGCAGATCGTACTTGGTTTCTCAACTCCAAATGCCGGAGATTGGCAAGTTCCAACATACGGTCAAGAGAGGGCGCAAACCGAGGAACGAGAACGAGTTCTAGAAAAAGCACCCCGACGTGAAAAACAGTATATCAAAAACGCTACGTATTTACCGACGAAGAAACCCCTGTCCAGTTCGCCGTCAACGACAAAGTCATGGCTAGAGTTTTCGTTAGACGAAAAGACGTCTTTACCCCTGTTTGGGAAGGACCTTTCACGGTGACCAGACAAATTTCAAATACCATATACGAAGTCGAAAGGAACGATACGTTGCCACATATTAAAGTACCGAGTGAACCCGACGAAGAAGACGTCTATACAGAACCAGAACCTCACTTAGTCCGTACCGAAGCCCAGGTACCCAAAGAGCCAGAGGAGGCCCTTACCGAAACGCCCATAACGTCACCTGCAGCTCCTAGTACTATAGCTACAATTCAAACTCGATCCAGACGTTCCACTAGGACAACACAGCCAGACTTAGATGACATCGAGGTCGACCCAGGTAGTAAGCTTACTGACTCCGATGAACCTGCGGTGTCCATAATCACGACTTCCACATCAGCTCCTGGAGCTCCCACATCCACAGCAAAGACGTACCCCACCAGGGTATTCACGCCTACAGCGCGGCATCCACGACGAGGACGTCGACGATCTTGGATGGTGGTAATCGATCAACCCCTACTCTCCGCCAGTGCGCGAGACAGTGTAATCGAGTGCGCGTCAGAGTCACTAGCCGACAGTGTCAGTGCGCCGCTCCCCGAGCAAAGAACTAATAATGAATAGACGCTCTGAGAGTGCAAATTTAGTTTTGGACGTTTTGATAATGATAATACTACTTAATGAACTTTGTTATATTTACAATTTTGAACCTTTAAACTTTTCGTATTTTATGAACATCGAAATTTTATTTTACCTTTTTGAACATCTTACTTCGTTATCTATTTTTAACATTTACTCGTATTACATATTTTGAATATTTGTACTTAATTTTATGTCATTTTAAATTTTTATGTATGTTACACCGAGAAAAGAATGTGATTTCTCCAATTTCAAATTTATTTTATATTTTCATCATTCTACACTAAGAAAACACAACTCTTTGAAAATATTTTTATTTGCATTTATCTTATGTACGTTTAAAATTTTGATGTTTATGACTTTGATATTTATGAACTATTGCCTTACTTTATCGTTTATATGTATTTGTTTATCATTATTTCACATGAAATGTTTATGTATTTTGAATATTTTGCAGTTGTATCCAATAAATGTAATCTACATCCAGTTTCGACGTAGAAAGCTCATTCAAATTTAGCATTGTATGTAACGTTCACCACATTTCGTAAAGTTCTTTCTTTAATTTATTTTCAATTGTATCGCGAAACGAGATTGTTTTGAGTTACTATATAGGAAAAGTTTAGTTTAAGGATTCAGTATTTTAATTTAAATTGAAGACATCAACAGTAGGCAACCAAATGTTCATTAATATTTTTTAGACAATTTTTGTATTTACTTATCATTTTAATTTATCAGCTCCGATAAGAATTTATAAGAAAAAGGTAAAAGAACTGAACGGAAAAAAATGCTACACAAATAATAAATATTTACAACTCATAATAATATTATAATTAAGTTTTTAAAAGATTTTCACTGAGTATTATTGAAAAATTCAAACCATATCTCTGTTCACAAAGCGACACCATCGGCCACTCCGATTTGAATAGCTGTCAATTTCGATTTTATAATTTCGTAGCAATTAGAACGTTTTAAGTTGCGGAACTTTTACAATAATTCTAAATACGGTTAAGGTTTATGTAGGTACACTTTTGAATGCAGTTGTTGTCGTAATTTGGCTAAATGAGTTCCCCCTAGTTTTTTTGGTTTCTATTTAGGAGGGAAACGATGTTCGAGAAGCATTTCTTGGGTGTGTGCTCAGCAACTCGTAGTCGAGGAAATTTATGTATCATTTTTCTACATTTTATTAATACGTGTGTGTTCCATAGACTGGGATATTAGTAGAAAGGTGACTGTGACTGTGTCTCTGTTTTGTGGTGATAGTTTTCTGCCGTCTATCTTGAAAACACAATCTCAGCTTTAGCTGGATCTAAGCAATCTTCCTACACGAGTTATATAACACCCATATTAATGATTTTCACATAAATCCAAGCTGCTTTTCCTCTTGGATCACTCTGGAAGCCGTCCTCCATCCGAGTAAGTACCAAGTTCCTCTGTTCTGTTGTTCTTTTAACTTAAATTTCGTATTTTCTCCCTATTACAGGGCTTCTAATTGAAGGCCCCAAAGGATTTATTAGACTTTAATTTTTGCTGTGGCCGTGTTAAAGAGATTACTGCCATCCTCTGCATGGTTGTGGCTGGTTTTCGTGGTGGCATAATCAACAAGACTCCCGTTAGTCTTCATCGCCTGTTGCTGGGTCTTGTGGTGATGTAACCAACTGCATCGCAGAAAAGTTGCTGTATAGTGGCCGCCTTGAAGTGATCTACATCCTGCGGTTACCAGATAAGCTACATATTGCCTATTATTCTTAACTATTAATAATAATATCTTTTGCTAACCCAAGCTATAATATACAGGGCTAACTTTAAATTTTAAGTCACTGTGCGTCATTTTACGTACTGTTTCATAGTACACTATGCCTAACAATATTCAGTCAAATTTAGTATTAAGGATTTTGTTTGTCGCTTACATCTATATATCTTTTTTTTTCTTATTATACAATTTCGGAAAAATTCTGAGTAACTTAATTATATTACATTAATTATTAATTATAAGATTTTACTAGTAAAAATTGTCCACCTAACGTGATCACGTGCGGTTTACATTACGTATTTTATATTCATGTCATTTATTTTGTTTTTGATATGATGTAAATATACATCTTTATTTTTTTTACTATTTTTTACTATTCCTTAGAATTAGTAACCGAATTCTAAGCCACGTTTAACCGTAGGGTAAACGGTTACTGGCGCCCTCGACTTAATTAACTGGTCCAAACGTTACCACACGACCAGCTCCGGCTGTAGTTAGCCTAGGGGTTAATATTGCTCCTTTACCACCAAGGACCAATCACCATCAGGGAAGGGCACAGGTAGGTTCCCGGCCCTCACCAGGAAAAAAAGGAAGGTGGCATGTAGTCCCGAAAAAAGACTCTCCGAAGGTAGGGGGGTGTTACCCGATGTTGCGTCGAGCGTGCCTGAAGTCAAATTAAGCCACCGACTAATGTTGTAGTTCTGAAGGCTGAGAGCCGAATGAACGAGCTGAGGGTACGACCAGCGCTTTTATAAGGGGGAGAATATTTATAATACCGACATCGACCAATCAGAAGCGAGAACGCACCACCAGGTAACCCGACTCCACGGATTACTCGTCCAGTTCACAGTCAGAAGACGAAAGTGACCCACGTAAAGTACGAACGAAGGATATGGCAACAGATGACCAGAACTTAGATCCACCGCTACGAACCATCGGGGAGACCGACGCCACATTTGACTCCGACGACGACGATCTTCCACATACCGTGACTACCGACGTACTGGTTCACGCAGACGCCGATCAGGGACCAAGGATTGCATTCAGGAACGAAAATCCCGCGGGCTTGGATGGATTTCCTGCCGCATGCGTCGCGAAAGATTCCGCATCCCAGAGCCTGACACAGTCTGGTGACACCGCCTCCTCGTATTCACCGGTACGGAAAAGGATAAGAAAATCCAGGATGGTAATTCTAGACGCGGACGCCGACTAGGAAAACAAGGTGTAGGAAGAAAACGTACCCGAAAGATAGGTAAATTTAATAGTTTCGAAACTTAAGAGAAAATTGTACATGCCTCATCTCGTGTAGGCCTGGACAGCCTTCGTAGGTGGGTCCCATCCGTCGTCTACCCCGACCGCAAATGCGGCCGGTGTAGGCGCTTTATGGGACCTCCTTTTGTCCTGGCTGGGCCCCGCCAGCTAGGGCCCTTTCTTCTGGCGCTCTTCTTGTTTCGCCGGTTTGTCTGTGTAAACCCCCGGGGGTGGTGTCATGTTTATGTGTGGTATGGTTGGGTAGGGCAGTGCGGCTATGCAGTCTGGGATGCGCTTTGCTAAGGTGGCCCTTAGGCTAGCGCGGGAGGGGAGGGGTAAGGAGGGTATGGGGGGGTAGGTGTGTGTGTGGGTGCGTGCGTGCGTGCGGTCTCTATNCGCGGATTCTGGTTTATTTGTCTATAGGCATGCAAGAAGCGATGTACTTGTAACAACTGGTAGGGTATCTGCATCATTTTGTTCAGTGCCATCTTGATGACGTAATAATATATAGCGAAAGTTTGGCCGACCACTTAATTCATTTACATCTTGTTTTAGAACGATTTAGCATACATAAATTGCAAATTTCTTTAGAAAAATGTTTTTTCGCTATTCAAGAACTCGATTATCTAGGACATAGAATATGCCAGAATACCACTACTCCTCAAGTTAAACATTTAGACGCTATAAAAAGCTTTGCTCCGCCTCAAACTAAGCGACAGTTGCAAGCTTTTATTGGTAAATGTAATTGGCTGCGTGAGTATTTACCAAATCTTGCTAGCTTTATGAAACCACTTACTAGTCTCTTACAGAAAGATAAAAAATATAAATGGACAAGCGAATGTCAAGAAGCTTTTTCCGCGGTTCAAGACTTAGTATCTCAACCCCTCGTATTACATCGACCAGATTTCGATAAACCATTTATTTTAAACACAGACGCCTCAGAAACAGGTTTAGGTGTTGTCTTATACCAGGAAGGTGAAAATAACGCTAAACATATCATATCATATTCTAGTGCTACTTTAAACAAAACGGAACGTAAATACCATATCAACGAAAAAGAATGTCTTGCCATCGTCTGGGCCATTAAGAAATACCGTATTTATCTTGAAGATAAACCATTTATTTTGCAAACCGATAGTCGTGCGTTACTTTGGCTGGACAAGCAACGAGACGCTCGTGCTAAGCTAACACGATGGTCATTACTTCTTTCGGAATTTTCGTACGAGCTACGCCACTGCTCAGGGAAATCTAACCAATTAGCTGACCTATTAAGTCGACAACCAGAGGACCAGGAGCAAGTAACACAAGTCGACGAAGAACGTCTCTTTTATCCTGATAAACCTTTTCTTGTTACTTTAGTTAATCCTGTAGATCTAGATACACGTTGCAGACAGGCCCAACGACGATCTCGCGAGTTATGTCACCTGATGCATGACATCATAGTGGTTGTTGTAAGACAGTCATCCGATGCAAACTCAGCATCTGTGATGTTATAAATACGATAAAACCTCTAATTCAGTTGTTCATTTTTTTGCTTGCTTTTCTGTAACAATAATGTTCCGCTGGTGAATAAATTGTTTTCACTCCGAAAAGGGTGTCTTACTCAAAAAAAATCTAACTGGCGCAGTCGGTAGGATTCAAACAGATTGAGTGCAAGGGAAATCCATGTATAGGACATTTCCGTAAGTTTCAACTTTTTGGGCACAGAAAAAATCTACGAAGATCCCAGTAGGGTGAATTGAGTAACCTTACGAGAAGACACCGTGGGGTGAACCTAGTAGCCTCACAAAGGAAGAATTCATTTGTTTGCCAAATTTGCGAAGACAAGAGGACATTGTCGCCGGGCAATTGGGCCATAGCAAACCACCCCGTGGAAGACGAACGAACATCGTCGCCGGACAATTGGGTCACCACAGGACTACTAGGTTAAGTCAAATCAGAACAGACCAGATGAAGTCACTGCTCCTTAAATTGTAAGTCAAAAAAAAAATCACTATCTAGTTTTAAGAAATTCAATTCGAAACACATTTAGAACTCATCGGTTATCGATAAACTAGTTTTGGTTTGTACGCATTTTACAAAAGAAGATTAGTTCATTGCGATTACTGTAAAAATCAAAATTTTATATTTACATATCACACTGTTTCCAAGAAATAAACATTCTTAGTTTATATCTTGCTGAAATCCGATATTAGTGATAATATCTCGTTGCAACGCTCACACATTGTTAGCGAAGATTTCAACTGTACATACATTTAGCATTTAAACAAGCATTTTAATCCTCAACGTTATTCTTAAGGAATTATTTTATATTCTAAGTACTGAGTGTTTTCTATCCAACGACCATACGTTTTCAAAATTTGAACTTTAAACTTTATTTTCATATTATATTAAACTTTATTTTATTAAAATCTTGGTTGTTTGATAGAATACCAAACTTTAATTTTAAGAAAATATTGACAATATTGTATTAAAAACTGGAAGAATTAGCCGATATTCTTAATACACTAAACATTGATAACTCAAGAATAATTGTGAATAGAATATATAAAATGGATCACGGTCTTTATAGAATTTATGCTGAAAATATTCCTCTATTTAGTGGCGAAGAACATATTTTACCATCATTTATTAGAGCCAGTGAAGAATTAATTATTGCTTTTCAAAATGCTCAGCAACCTGAAAATCCAGTAAACAAACTAATTATTAGTACCATCGTCAGTAAGTTACGAAGTCATGCAGCCAAAATTATTTGTCCACGAAATGAGCTAAATACTTGGGCTCTTATCAAACACACTTTAACGAGTACATTCTCAGATGCTAGAACTATTGATTGCTTAGTTAACGATTTGATCACGACTTTACCAAATAAAAATGAAACTTTGAGTCAATTTGGTCTAAAATTGCAAAATTTTCGAAGTTTATTAATTTCAAAATTAAATGAAACCAATAATTCTCCTAACACAAAAAATATAAAAACACTATATTTTGAACAATTGACTTTAAAAACCTATCTCAACAGTTTACCTGAAAAAATCCAAATTATTGTGAAATGTAAAAATCCAAATACAATCGAAGAAGCTAATAATTATGTAAAAACGGAAGAAGGAGATATCGAATTTAAATTAAGAACTCAAACCAGAATTTCACATACAAATAGACAGTCAACTAGACCGACATTCAATCCAAATCACACATCAAGACCTCAAATTCCACCCCAAAAATATTTTCATGCAAATTCGTTTGCATCATCTTATAGATCTCCTATGAATAATCAATTTTCTCAACCTTCCCCAAATTTTCAAAACGGTCAACCATCATTTACAAATAATTTCCAACCAAGACCAAATTTCCAAACAACACAGTTTCAACAACCAGATTTTCAAAGATCAATAAATAATTTCCCAAATTCTATAAACATCCCAGGACCCAGCAATCGATCAAATGTATTTAAGCCAAATTCCAAAATAGTCGGAAATTTACCCAGACCAACACCTATGGACACATGTTCAGGTAATACTAAATTTATACAAAAACCTAAATTCGATTCTCAAGAATTCAATCACCTTGTAGAACAGGACTATGCTGTTAATTCACAATCAGCATATGATTCAGACAGTTATTTTGATACACATCAATCAACATACCCTGATAGTAATCAAATACCACCCATCAATTATGACGAAAATCCCAATCCTGAATACCAAAACGAAAACTATTATCAATACGACGAAACAAATACTTTTAATAATCTCGATTATTCACAAAAATCTGAATTTGATATGAACGATGAACAGAACCCAAACCCATCGCCAAATTTTCGCAATGCTACAAATTATGTAGATACTATAGAATTGAACACAATATCTACTGAACTACCCTATATAAATATTCCTCAACTTAATGCAAAATTTTTAATCGACACCGGTAGCACTAGAAGTTTTATATCACAAGAATTAGCATATACATTTTTTAGAGAATCCATAGAAACATAATATTTCCAAATTAAAACAGCACATGCAACCTCTGTTCACAACGAAATAATTATTATGCCATTACAATATTTATTCCCAAATATACAAACAGAAGAATTTCATAAAATTTATATATTTGATTTTTCACAAAATTTTAATGGATTAATTGGTTTAGATCTATTACAACAAATCGAAGCTACAGTAAATTTCAGTACAAATACATTAGAAACGAAGTTCGAAAGTATACCTATTTATTTCAATATCGACTTTAATAGACAAGAACAAAAACCAAAAAAACAATTCATAAAACCTTATGAATATGTTGAACCACCACGTACAAAACAAGTAACACATAATATACCAGTATACCATAAGAAAGGATCTTTGAACATCAACGCGGACGCTTTGTCAAGAATTCCCGTTAATATCCACGAAACGGAATCAGTTATTAATAACCCAGGAGACATAAATTTTGATGTATTAGAATATGTCAGACAAGAATCAAATAATAACTTAAGAACCAAAAATACTCAAAATGAAGAAGAAATCTTAGAAATTTCAGACAGTGATAATAGTGTTCATACTTCCAATGACCCCAGTACCTCTACAATCCCTATCATTGACGATATAATTAATAACAAACCTTACCAAATAATCATTGACAGAACTCCACACCACAGACTAACTTGCGAAGACCATGAATTCGAAGGACACAAAATTAAATTAATTGAATTACACCCTGATGATTCTCAAGGTTTTTTAAAATTATTAAAATATCATGTAAACCCATCAGGAAAAACTTATTTTTCATATCAGATGATAATATAAAGAAACGATTATTAGAAACTCATAATAAGTATTTCTCTAATACCCTCAAAATTATTATTTGTACCAAAATGATGTTCGTGATAAAGGAGAACGAAATTTATTAATAAAGTACCAACACGAAGGTAAAACAAATCACCGAGGTATAAATGAAACTCTCGTAAGATTAAAAACCAATTATTATTGGCGTAATATGAAGGTAGACATTACCGAATATATAAATAACTGTGTAACTTGTCAAAAGACAAAATATGACAGACACCCTACGAAAGTACCCTTATGTACGACCGATACACCAAATCAACCTTTCCAAAATTTACATATCGATACATTTCATTATAAAAAACAAACATACTTAAGGGGGCGATTTAGTATGTATATTTTTACCGTGTAACAGAGCTTCAGATGAGGACACAAATCATCGAAGAAACTAACATAATTGAATATTATTATATATCAATGTATTCGCAATGGTTCCCGCTAGTGAGTGAGATAAATTTCAATGCTCATGAGAACAGAAGAATAATTTAAATAAATGCCAAAGTACCTCAATTTTAACCATACTGTTAGTCTGTCAATATATTGCATTTACGACGGAACTAGGTCAGGCACAATAACCAAACTACTTCACTCACTAGAACGGACACTTAGGATCATTTGTATTTAATTTTCAGATTAATATTTATTAACAATTCTATAATTTGTGTCCTCAAGTAAAATGACAACATTTTACACACGACTCCATG
>NW_019417152.1:156965-157757 GCF_000390285.2 Anoplophora glabripennis
AGGTTTTGTGGGATTTTTCGTTTGGTAAAAAGGATAGCCGAACTTTTGTTGGGATTAATTTTGACTTTCCACCTGTTGCACCAGGTTTCAAGTTGGTCTAAGGAGTTTTGGAGGAGGGAGACGGAATATCTAGGATCTACGGATTGGGATGTGATGGTCAGGTCGTCGGCGTATAGGTATATGTTGGTGTTGGGGGGATGTGGGATGTCGGAATTGTAAATGGTGTATAGGTGTGGGGAGAGGACGGTGCTCTGGGGGACACCGGCCTCCATGGGACGGGTAGTGGATAGGGAGTCTTGGATTTGTATATGGGATATTGGTTAGTGAGCATTTTCATCAGGAGGCCTTCATGCCAAACCGTATCGAAGGCCTTTGCGACGTCCAGGAAGACAGCACCAGTGTACTGCCCTTGTTGAAGGCCGCCATGATGTGCTCGGTATGTTTGCTGTTTTCCAGCGGGTAGGGAAGTGTCTTAGTCTGAGTGTCGCGTTTGTTATGTTTAGTAGGGCCATGAGGCCCTTGTGTGGTAGTCGTTTAAGTGTCGTGTTATGTATATTGGCGGGTCCGGGGGCTTTTCTGTTTTTAAGTCTGCGTATTGTCAGTCTTAGTTCGTCAGGGGTTGCGGGAGGGATTATGACATTGTCTGGCTCTCTGTAGACTCTGTTGTCGGGCCGCGCGTTCAGCCACTATTTCGAATTCCTCGTCCTCGTCGGGCAGCTGAGGCATTCTACACTGCAGTTCCTGGCTGTCGGCAAAAGCCTCGGCCTTTTCCTGGTTCGTGTAAACCACCCC
>NW_019417153.1:0-16848 GCF_000390285.2 Anoplophora glabripennis
GAGTCCAATTGAAATGCTTATCGAGCTGAAAGTGAATCAAACAGAGAAACAGAATAGGGAAGAGGGCGGGAAATTTAAACGATCATGAATTACAAGGGTTAGAAACGATAAAGGAATAATTTGTGATATGATAATGACTGAAATCAAATATTTCATTTTTGGAAAATTTTAAATTGTACTTTAAAATGCAGAGAGGTACTGTTGTACTTTTTGAAACTGAATTGTACGAATTTAGTACAACAGTATAGGAACACCTCTAATCCTGAAAAAACTAATTCGTTACTCAAAATTCTTTGCATGGATAAAATTGAATTTACGCGAAATGGAATGATGAATTTTTATAATACCTAAAAGCAGGCAAATGCATATCCCTATACTTTCTTTGAAAACAGACATCAAGAAAACTTTCCTATGATGTATGACACTATTTGAGGATCGACTTATTGTAACCTTTGTTCCTCCAAGCATGTGAACCTTATACCTCTTATCTGCAACCTTTGATGCCTTAACACTAATTGATCTTCTTTTTAGTTAATCGAACGTGGCTGGCTTAACTAATTATTTGTTTCTGTAGACCGGCGTAAAAATATATGGTTTTTGCATGACGGTACTCAAGCCTATTTATTATTAACATACTAGATTTTAATAATACTTATCAGCCACAAATGGGTAGAAGGAGATTAATTTATACCTATTTGATCACTTGAAATTATTGCTCTATGCAACTCTCATTAACAGTCAAAAAAAAGTTTTTGCTCGATGTCGTCTAATTAAAAATACTGAAGAAATATTCTAGACAGTTTGAGAAAGATGTAGGAGAAGCACATGTGTTAAAAAATGTATATACAGGGTAATTCTGTCTTAATGTCATTAATCTTAAGGGGGACAGGGAAATATGAGTAAAATACGAATACGCGATAAAAAAATAATTAAAATGCAAGCAACGCTGAAAAAATATTTTCAAATTATTATTTAAACCCCTTTTCATACCGCTCCTGGCCGCTGACCCACAAAGGTTTATCGAGAGTGAAACTTGACCTATCGTATTATTCGGCCACTAACCTAGTTTTTACTGCGTTTTCAATGCGTAGTGAACGACAAGAAATAAAGACATGTTTTTACCTAGGCACATGAATGAATAATATTTTTTTACATATTAAATATTAACGAGTATTATTTATTTGTTAATAAAAACAAATTTATAAGAATAATATTTGTTTTCGAATGTTAGGTTACTACAATTGAGTATTTTTAATATTGTTAACGTTTTCACTATGTTTTATAATTAATACGAGTTTTTAGTATTATGTTAATTATTCAGTTTGTAGTACGTAACCTAGTGACTCATTGCTTTTCAAAGATTAGTATTGTACCTACCTATTCAAAATGTCAGTACGGTTAAAGCAACACTTATCCATCCATAGCACCTTGTTAATCAAGTTGGGATCTGCTGCACTTTGATTTTGAAACCAATTGCAAAATTCAAAACAACTGGGGATATCAACTGTTTTGCTTCAACGTTCGAACTCTCTGCGGTTCGCCGGCGCGTTCCCAGTCAGAAAATGTGATGGAAAATACGGCACCGAATTAGCGGGAATTAAGAGGTAATTTGCTTAAATGGTCCGAATGAGTAGTTAAAGTTAATGACATTATGACTAAATCGCCCTGTATAACATTTGCTCTGATATGATAATCATTTTGTAAATGTGTATCGGTATTAGAAATAAAGCAGTACCTACGTACCTACTCTAAGAAGTGGGTACACTGGGTAAATATTTCACATACTCTCGCTGTGTTATGAGTACAATTATCCAGTTTATTTCGAATCTTTTGTCGACATAAACTATATGTAACATGAGTACCCTTTTCGAATAATAAATGCCAGTTTTCAGTACGGTGTAAAAATAAACCCACACAAGAATACAGGTTTATTTTTACATAAGAATGCAACTACAAATTCCATCTCTACAATTTTGCCACTCTTATTTTCCATGTTTAAGATAACTAGTTCGTACCAAAACAGACAACAAATTTATTGATATGTATTTCCGGTCGTATATTTATAGGAGTATATGTTACTAGTTTGACAAGTTCTGACTGTTAAAGTTTATATACCTTAAAACCAAATTTCGATCGATGTAGTAAATTAAATTGACTAGAAAAGTACAACGAAATGAAAAATTCCAGTATGTCGGTAAATATCAGATTAAAATGTAAAATCATCTAAACCACCACTGATAAACCATGAAAAAAGCGCGTCAAGATCATTTTGACATGGTTGTAACAGCGAATAATGAATTCAAGGGTTCTTTAAAAAGATAGACTGCCTATTTTTGAAAAAAAAACTCAAGTCAATTGTTTTCCTTCAAGGACATTTAAATATAGGGGACTAGGCATGTCACAGTCTATCTCATATGTTGGGTGAAGCTAGGCAAGGGGAAGCAGAGGGCTTTATTTTCATCCAACTGATGCGCGCGATTACATCTCCAATGTCACGTTTTGAAAGGGTCAAAATAAAATATTTAATTATAAATTCTTAGAATCCCAATAACTGTTACCATTTCTTTCTTGTTGCACCATCCCCAGGCATCCTAAAAACATTCACATTTCACTGTTAGAATACTGAGGCAAACTTTTAGTGAGACATAAAAATATATTCCCAAAGGAGAACATCAATATGGTTGAATGAATGCAACTTTCAGTTGATTGCATCTTCGGTATTTTTATGTATAAGTGAACCACCACCATATTTTTGCTGTTGTATTTATTCAGTTTTTATGCTCGTGCATTTAGTAAAATTGTAAATATATTTTTGAAAAGGTTTTTGTCGTAGAGGAAAATGAAAATGATGAATGATTAAAATTTGTAATGTTGGGTATAAGGGATAACATTGAAATACCTATAAATATATTAAATATAAATAATGTCTGTAACTTATTTGTGGTGCAGCATTTTCCTTTGATTTTAATGGCCAAACGTGGTTCATATTATTGTTTTCTTACTATTTCAGCAAAAATTTTAAAAAAATACCAAGTCAGTTTTATAAAATTTTACCGTTATTCAAATAAAAGTTACCCACACGCACGACAATGGCCACAGTTGCATATACATTCCAAAGTCACCTTCAAGCACGCTTACCTGTGGAAGGATAGCTGATGTGGATGTTTATAATCCAATTTCTTACAAATTCTGCACTGTCTAACCATATTCACACCTTAAAAGTTTATCCAAAATACATGTATAAACACTAATCACGTTTCACTTACTAAAATCACAACTATTTTCTAACAAGAGACGCCATATTCTGCCAACCACGGCAGAACGAACGAGGAACACGCTACAAATTATTGCGTAGTTGCCAAGTCTTCAAACATGGCAAATATGAAAAATGAAAAATAGTTTAATATGTACAGAATTTAACAATATTGTATGCATAACTTAATAATACTATCCTATAATAATAATTTTCACAATTGTGATGAAAATTGCGATAAAAATATTAAGTACATTTCCAGTACAATTATACAGCTGACAATAATGATACAATTAGACTGTGAATAGACGAGGCATCATCCAGAAATGTAAATAAATAAGTCCCCTTTATTTAAATGTCCTTGTTTTCCTTCCAGTAGTTAATCGTTATACAATTTATTAGTAGATATATCCTCAATTTAATCTAATATCTGTCTCCGCTAGTAACGAAGATATACCGGGTGACCACGAGATTACTACCCATGCCTGGGTAGTAATCTTGTGGTCACCCGGTATATGTTAGTTTACCTCCTACAAACACAATATAATTTAAAAGTTTGCAAAGCTCTTATCTTTGTAGCGAGTATCTACCTTTAAAGTAAAGGCAAATTTACTCCTGTGATTATTTTAAATTTTTCAAGACTTGCCTTATTCATTAATTGCCACAGTAAATTAAGTCTTTAAACTTTTCCAAAAATTCAAAGTAAACAGTATAACAACACACATTCATGTAAAACATGAATGAAATTTTTTAAGCTGTGAGCGCACATATTTCTAAAACTAAATATAGGTAAGAATACTAAACATATGCTTGTATCTGTAAATAAATATTTAAAAATTATATTGAAAATGTATACAGAAAATACGACTAATTATAATTTCTCTCATACATTACCAACAAACTATTTAAAATTTATATTTAACATTACTACAATTTTGTTAAATATATTTCCTTTCCATTTTATTGTAGGATACATATACCTAATTGTGTTAACTGAATATGTTCTATAGCTTCTGCTATAAAATAGAATTTGTTAAAAATTTTTTAAATGCATTTGTAAGTTGTAGTTACAAATTTTGTAGAAATGTATTGAGGCGGGAAAAAAATATAGATACCTACCATAAGTTATTAAGAATACAGCGTGATGATAAAGTTTAGATCAAATTCATAATATTTGTACTGAGTGATTTAAAAAAAAAAGCCGAGACAAGTCGATCTTTTAAGATGATTCAGTTGTATACAGGGTGACCCGAAACGCTGGACCTCCAACAAATTTGTTTTTTTTTATGAAACACCCTGTATATTTTTTCATATTCGGATAAAGCTTTCTCTTACGAATACAGGGATGTAAAGTTTGATGGGTTTATCTCAAATAAACGAGCGAGATATTACGAGAAAATTACATTTATTTCNACTCCTCCTCCTTTTCCCTTCCCCCTCCCCTTCCCCGCCAGCCAATCAGAGCGCGGCATTTTTTGGCGGGAAAAATGGCGGGAAATTCAAAATGTAGCCTTTAGGGCTTTGCCCCACCCGGGGCCCCCTTTAGGGCTTCGTCCCACCTGGGCCCCCGCGTCGCCCGTAGCCCGTAGCCTCTAATGCCCGAGTATGTCCCGCGAGGAACTTCGCCCCCGGGGCCCCAACGCGGCCGCGCTTGTAGCCGCGGTGTTCTTGGCGGATATCAGTAGCCGGGTCTAATAACGTCGTATATGCTTGGCGTTATCAGTAGATGACGTCAGACGGAGGGTTCGCGGTGTTCTTAGCGGTTATCAGTAGCCGGGTCTAATAACGTCGTATACGTTTGCGGTGTGCTTGGCGTTATCAGTAGATGACGTCATTATCGTAACCTGCGGTGTACTTGGCGGAATGGTGTGGGCGGTATGGGTCTAATAGCGTCGTATACCGGAATGATATATATAAACTGTAGGAGACGAAATAGCGGCATGTGTTAAAGGAGGAGGGACATCCTTTTTCATCGGAATCTCAAACGTTCATCTTTTAAGATGATTCAGTTGTATACAGGGTGACCCGAAAAGCTGGACCGCCAACAAATTTGTTTTTTATGAAACACCCTGTATATTTTTTCATATTCGGATAAAGCTTTCTCTTACGAATACAGGGATGTAAGGTTTGATGGGTTTATCTCAAATAAACGAGCGAGATATTACGAGAAAATTACATTTATTTCAAAAAATTATTTAATGTCATTTTTCNGCGCCCGGCCCCAGAACAACCCAGATGGCAACGAGTCACCCGAGTACGTGAGGACGCCGCGATCCGGCCGACCACCGGGTCAGTAAACGTGGGGAATAGTCAGTCGTTTTCGTCAGAAGGGGGCCGTGACGAAGTAGTGGAGGTCCGTAAACCGACGCTAAATAATAGAATACGTGCTAAGCCACCGACGTTGACTCAAATCGGGAATAAGTGTTCAAGGTATGTTAGGAATAGACAACCGTCGTCGCGACGCCTAGAGTTCGAGGAAGAGAGCGACGTGGAAGAAGGGGCGTGGATGAAAATAATAAATGAAATAAGTGCGAGAACGCGAATCGGGAATAAATCGGACGAAACGGCGCACCCAGAGCAAGGTAGTGGCGTGGGTTCGAGCCAGGGCGCAATAACGGGCGGAAACATCATCAAGGGTAACGTGCACCACGATACCGCGACCGCGTCTACGAACATGACTACCACCAACGACTCACAGCGACGTAAGCCGAATCAGTCTCGCCGACGCCGTGTACGTATCGTGGCTCTCTCTCCGCCGAGATCGACGCCGCCGCCAGGGACTGAGTCCCGAGAAATCGTGGCCGATCGCGACGCGTAGGTGAGACGTCGCCATGATCCATCAAGTCAACGTGGAGGAGCTGTCGACGAGATTCAAACGTTTGCCGCACCCTGCGAGTTCAGAACGGGGTTGGCCTTGTCTCAATTGTCGTCTTTTCCAGCGAGGGGGTCTGATTCCTATGGTTCCCCAGGTAACAGGAGTTACCATGATGTCCAGATCCAGTCTACAAACCTGTGCAGCCCGGAGGCTGTACCTATGGAGCAGTCATCAGGCAGCAGTCACTGCCTGTACCCAAGAAACGGATTTCCTAGGCCACCCGAGGTCCAGGAGGGTGTGTCGNACCGTGGGAAAATTGAAACTTGTGTTTTTACCTAATTCCCAAAAATTTGGCCTTTGTCGGCAAAGATCAAAGGATGCCGCCGACAGGTGTTAATTACAGGTGTGCAGCAGGGCCGGTCCCTAGGGCTTTGCCCTGGGGCCCCCTTTAGGGCTTTGCCCCACCCGGGGCCCCCTTTAGGGCTTCGCCCCACTTGGGGCCCCCTTTAGGGCCACCTGGGCCCCCGCGTCACCCAAGGCTCCCTGTGCTCCGCGTAGTAAGGTAAGTAGCCTCTAATGCCCGAGTATGTCCCGCGAGGAGCTTCGCCCCCGGGCTCCCCAACGCGCGCTTGTAGCCGCGGTGTTCTTAGCGCTTATCAGTAGCCGGGTCTAATAACGGCGTATATGCTTGGCGTTATCAGTAGATGACGTCAGACGGAGGGTTCGCGGTGTTCTTGGCGTTATCAGTAGATGTCGGGAGGATTCGCGGTGTTCTTGGCGTTATCAGTAGATGACGTCATTATCGTAACCTGCGGTGTTCTTGGCGTTATCAGTAGAATTATCGTAACCTGCGGTGTACTTGGCGGTATGGGTCTAATAACGTCGTATGCCGGAATGATATATAACAGTTTAAAGTGCTTAAACTAAAGGAGCGAAATAGCGGCATGTGTTAAAGGAGGAGGGACATCCTTCTTCATCGGAATCTCAAACGTTCAAGACATAATGTAATAGTGTTACGTTATTTGTATTAAATATTACAGTTGTATCAAGAAAACCAAAAGCCGTGAATAATAATTTATTGCAACAGAGACAGAATAATTATACCTCTATTTAAACCCTCAGACGTTGTCACGTGGTCGCTTCTTTTAAAACCCAGGTGTTGTCACGTGGTCGCTTCTTCTTACTGCAGGTAGTCCGGGAGGAACCTAGAGCAGAGGCACGGAATGAGAAAAAATCTCAGTATGTGTACAAAAGGTAAATATACTGTCGAAATAGTTAGGAGAACGATTAAAAAAAGCTATAAAAAATCTCTAATTTTCTATATATAATAAATTTTTTCTATACTTTTCATAATTTTAATAAATTTTTCTATATTGTTCATAAAATAATTGTTTTCAGTTTGGTGTAATTTTTCATTAATTTTTCATAATTTTTTGCCTTTCATAATTTCTTAGAAAGTTCTACAGGGAGCATGCTGAAGAATATAGTATTAAAACCATATAAAAATAGCGGAGGAAGCTCACAAGAAGCAGAGCTAGAAAAGAAAAGAAAGATCGCAGCGGAAGAGTTAAAGGTAAGGGATAGCGGTTAGACAATAAATTCAAAAATATAGATAAGAGGAAGAGAGCAAAAACAAATCAGAGAACAACAGAGAGCGCGAAGAGAAGGTAACCTTCACTCCAAAGTAATCGCGCAGATAACGGGAGCAGCCTCTACTCCAAAGGGGTTGGTTACCGCAATCTCATAGAGGCTGCCGATCCTAGAGAGCAAAGGGTTAGGAAGCTACTTGTTAAATTAGTAGTATTATTATTATTATATTATTTATTGCTAGTATTATAGTATAGTAAATTGTAGGAAATAAGGGAGAAATTGGCCCATTTTGAAGCCCATGAAGTTTCTATGAGGAAATAGGCACAAAAAATATTTTGGGACAGGTAAAGTTTCGTTTTGTAGACTCCTTTAGGTTTATGGCACCCTCATTAGATACGCTATCATCATACTTGACCGAGTTTCCAAATTTACATAAAGAATTCAGTGGGCTAGATGTGGAAACATTCACTTTACTAACGAGAAAAGGAGTATTTCCATATTCACAGGTAAAGTTTCGTTTCATTGAGAGCGGCGCTGGAAAGTGTAGCGCACAAAAAAGATAACGACACCTCACTGACCCCAGCAGGGAAAGGCCGGGGCAAGAATTACAACACCTTCGACGAGGAGCGTGCCAGACGGCGCGGCATCATCGTGAAGATGGAAATATACGTAAAATTGAGGGTGGCGCTGGAAAGTGAAGCGATGACAGCTCCTCGCCGATAGAAAGTGCAATACATTCGTCAAGGAGGAGAGGTACATAAAGCCGTAGAAAAATGGAAGAGGAAGCTATTGTAAATATACATAAAAATTGCAAAAATATCTTGGACAGCCACTGGGGCGCTAAACACTATATCGCGAGACCATAGTATCAAATTTTTCGATGAAGACCTAGTTGCTATAGAACGCAACAGGCTATTATTGAGAGCGGCGCTGGAAAGTATAGCGCACAAAAAAGATAACGACTCCTCACTGACCCCAGCAGGGAAAGGCCGGGGCAAGAATTACAACACCTTCGACGAGGAGCGTGCCAGACGGCGCGGCATCATCGTGAAGATGGAAATATACGTAAAATTGAGGGTGGCGCTGGAAAGTGAAGCGATGACAGCTCCTCGCCGATAGAAAGTGCAATACATTCGTCAAGGAGGAGAGGTACATAAAGCCGTAGAAAAATGGAAGAGGAAGCTATTGTAAATATACATAAAAATTGCAAAAATATCTTGGACAGCCACTGGGGCGCCAAACACTATATCGCGAGACCATAGTATCAAATTTTTCGATGAAGACCTAGTTGCTATAGAACGCAACAGGTTATTATTGAGAGCGGCGCTGGAAAGTGTAGCGTTTCAAAAAGAAAACGACTACCCAGCTGTTGAAATGAATAAAGGTCTTGTACGTTGATCCCAGCGAAGACCCATGATTAGCCTACCGAGGATTGAAAGGTATTAAATTTAAAGATTTAAAAATAAAGAAAACCTAGATGTTCAGATGCAAGCAATAGACGCGCGCTCGATCTTCCTTGTTACGATTTTTTAGTAATTACCCGCCTCGGGCGGTTGAAATGCACTTGAAATTAAGAGGAGCTTTGGAAAGGTACGAATACAAGAAGATCATTTTAATATCCTAAAGTACACATACCTGGCGCATTCCACGCTGTACCCGTCTGGCCATGTTCGCCGTAGACAGGAACTACCTGAAAATATAATAATAATAATTAGAAGTTTCAATCAGGCGGTAAAGGACTAACGTCGTGTGTGAGGTGTTGGCGCATATGTCTCTTATAGGTATGAGCCTTATAGAACCGTCTTTTACACGCCACACAATATCGATGCCTGCGTAAATGTTTCCTAAAGTCTTTTACGGCAAAAACATGATTACAATAGGGACACACTTTAACAGTTTCTACACGAGCCACACGCAGCAGATCCATTTGGAATTTTGAGATAATATACGGGGAACATCTCTCTCTCCGTTAATCAAAACAGGATACACGAGCCGCTCTACCACCTACGCAAATTACTTGCAAAACAGATAATACTTCCGCAATTCCTTATTTTTCATTATTCAAAATGTACTACTGCGAGGTGTGTGACAACTGTTTCTGTTTCTGCAAAGAAACCGTAGAGTAAGTATATGAATTTTTAAAAAATCAGTCTAATCGAAGCTTTCAGGCACTATCAAAAATACGGGGAAATTCCTGGTTATCTGTAAGTTTTTAAATAAATAGTATTACGCAATACAAAACATTCTTTTTTTTTAGCTATGACGGAACGATTATATTAGATCTGCAGTAAGTATAAAAAGATTAAAACTGTAGAGAATTTAATATTGGTTTTCAGATGCTACGAGGAAATGACTCCCGAGACGTAAGTATGTAAAAAATTTAAAAAAATCTAAAGTAATACTCGCAACAAGTCCTAGCGTGGTGGAGCCAAAGGAGCAAGAGGAGGATAAGGAGGAAGAGGAGGATAAGGAGGATAAGGAGGAGGAGGAGGAGGATGAGGACAGGGAGGAGGGTAAGGAGGATAAGGAAGAGGATAAGGAAGATCTGCTGGAGCTGATAGGCCCTGCAGATCTCTACGAGCTGGACTAAGCGGTTAGTAGTGGTTGTAGGCCTACAGGGGATGCCTCCACTATAAAAAAGGCAACGCACCGTGAGCTTACCTCCGGGGTGGTGTGGAAATAGCTCATTCCTCACGGGGAAAGCCTGCTAGGTAATAGTCCTCTGACGCATTTAAACTACGTGATATCACTACGTTCCACTCATCTCTTATATCGCCATCCTCTACCAGCACACAGTCCTCTTCCTCACACAAATAAAAATGTACCACTAAATCCAAATCACCCACTTCATCATAGAACATAATTTGCATCAGGTCCCCCACAGCACACCCCTCAACAGGCACTTTTATCGAAACGAAGTAAACACACACGGTAAACGTTATGAAAACTTCAGAACCGCTTTGAAAAACCTCGACGTCCGAATATATGGTATTAGGCGTGTCGGGGTCAGCAAAAATTTTGATACAATACTCGCAGAAAGGCATCTCGATTATGTATGAGAGCGAGCATCCGGGAGAAACAGCATCCGCGACTACTACACGCATCAAAAAAAAGGATAACACCTCCACGAGGCTCATAAGTCGCGTCACGAGTACGTCGCGTTGTGTTAGCCGTTGGTAGCCGTTTGGTAGCCGTTTGGTAGCCTGTTGTTAGCCGTCACGTAATGAAGGGTAACCCCCACGTAAAATAAGGGTAACCGTCACGTAATGAAGGGTAACCGTCACGTAAAATAAGGGTAACCGTCGTGTAATTAAGGGTAACCGTCGTGTAATTAAGGATAACGTCACGTAAAATAAGGATAACGTCACGCGAAGTAAAGTTAGCCGGTTGTTAGCCGTTGGTAGCCGGTTGGTAACCGGTTGGTAGCCAGTTGTTAGCCGGTTGGTAGCCGGTTGTTAGCCGGTTGGTAGCCGGTTGGTAGTCGGTTGTTAGCCGTTTGTTTTATGTCACGTTCAACTGATTATATATATAGCATACCTTATAGGTATAGCTCATTTGATGTTTAGCATCCGACATGTTTAAATGTAAAATCTGTAGTGCTGCGTTTACCTGTCGCAGCAGCTTAAGTCGTCATACGAACAGGCATAAAGATAAAAAATTTGAGTGTAGTTTATGCAACGACCGTTTTACAAGGAAAGATAGCTTGAACGCTCACATAAAGACCGTTCATAAAGATAAACACTTGACATCATCATATGGAGAAAGCGGCGAAACAATTGCGAAAGACGAGAACAATACCTGCAATAGAAAATATATATACAGACCTCTCGACTGCAATGACGAGGACAGTACCTGCAATAGAAAATATATATACAGACCTCTCCAATCACCAAATGATGATGATGAACAAACAGATTGTGACGAAGACGATCCCGACAAACTTGTAAATGAATTACGCTATTATATCGAAGAGTGCCGTTTAACTAAAGAACATTGGCTCTGTAGTGGCATTATCAACAAGCTACATAATATGGGAATAATTCAGTAACTTACCTCTTCAGAGAGTCGTGCACCTGGTGTAGCGGCGTCTAGAGCTGCGCACGCGCCTGCGCAATCTTCAGACATCGGCTGGAATGGTCCTCAGCGGCATTGGGCAAAAAAAAAAATAAATATAGTCATCACTCAGTGCCTGTAATCATTCTTCATCTAACGTTCAAAGTGTTCGGACGTGCTCTAAAAAATGTCAAGTCTAAGAGATGTTTGCTTTGAGCAAATCCAAGATCAATACTGGTACGGTTTATATGGAGATTTTAAGATTATTGTGGACAAGGGCACCGGTTACTTTAACGCTACAAAGCTATGCCAGGATGGCGGCCGAAGATTTGATAACTGGCTACGTAATAAAAGATCAAAAGAACTTATGCGATATTATGCCTCGGAAAGTGATTCCTCGGATTCTCCAGCGACGTTCCCAGGCCCCTCCTACACGGTAAAAGGCAATAAGAGCCCCGTGTACAATACGATTATTTCTGGAACCTACTTGCCCAAAGAGTTGTTCCTGGATATCGCTTGCTGGGTATCTCCGGAATTCTACATGAAATGCAGTAAAATAATCGAAAAATATTTGGTTAACGAGTTCAAGATCAACTACCAACACGATAATGAAGCTCTAATGTCCAAGTTGCGCGAATTAAAAGCCCGGAATGAAAAGTTGGAAAATTACGTAGAAGATATAAGTCCAAAGGTCATTAACCCGAACAAACGACACATGTTTGCTATAATACAGAAAAATCAAGCGGCCGAGTACTATATCATTAGAACACAGAAAAGACGTTTCCAGCAATCCTTGAAGAGGTTGCAGAAGAAGCACCCGAAAGCGCGCGTCGTGGCTGATTTGGAGTATAATCCCAACATCAGCCTTTTTAATCGTATCAAGGACGAAATACCGTATATTACATGCAAATACAACGATTTTAAACTTGTAAACGTGCCTATTGAAATTTTCGTAAATGACGTTAATAAAATGCTAGAAATAGATTAAACAGCGCTTACCCCCTCCACACACACACCTACATAATAATAAGAATACCTTTAGCAAGCGCCTCGTTCTTGGTAGTGATAAAAATGAAAACTACATTCTACTTTAAAGCCTTGAGAGATAAGGAAGCTAAATATTCGCGACGATATATTAATTAATAATTAAACAGCCTTCGTGTTATATACGTTATGAACCCGTATCGTTTGCCTTGCTATCTAAAATGGACTTTGACCCCTTCAACAAGCATTCAAATCCAAAGACGTTCAACTACATCTGGAGGCACATCGTAGAAAAGGACATGCTGCTGCAGTCCATGTGAAAGAACGTGAACAGTTTACGCCGTTTTGCAGTAATGAAAGCTCAGAGAATTTATTTAAAAAATGCAATTGTAAAAATTACGGTGAAATGTTATGTACAGATATCCTTAATAAAAAACTTGTAAACATATGACTGAGTATTATTATTTCTAACCTTTGAAAATGGGGGAAAAATGAAACACTGGTATTTAAAATATGCTTTTTATTTTTCAATAAAATTATGATAATACAGAGCACTTTACATTCATAGATATAATAATATTTAGGTGAATCTAACAGCTTGAGCGTAGTATCCTTCTGTATACGAAGACGACTCTGTACGCCATACATTTTTGCACAATCATCTTTCTGCAGGCTCTTCCCCAATCGCATTCTATAGGTATGTTGTCTGCTGGGACACCACAGATTATTCTTTCATAATACTGTAGTGCCCCCATGGCAGCGTCTCATACGATCCCTTTATCAAGTATCGCTTATCGTCGTGCGGACTCAAAGCTATTTTTTCCTGAGTCATTGTGAAGACTGCATGTTTTTCAGATTTTATTAAATTTTGCTGGATATATTTATTTTTGAAATTATCAACGCACTCGAGGAAATCCTCGAGCATGATGACGTTTTTTATTACCGATTTTTTTATACCCTTGATCTTCTTTGTTAAAGCCATATCATCACCATCAGATCGTTTAACCATATACATTTTAGATCTAAGACCCACGAAAAGTTCCATAGGGACGCCGTTAAACTCATCTTTCATCATACCCAAGACTTTTTTATTTACCTGTGGAATATTATACCTGTTATCAGCGGGATAGTCTGAAGTATCGAACCGAGTGTGACAATCGCGACGCATGACTTCATAGACATCTTTATCAGTAATCTCATATATCAGCGAGTCGGTGTCGGTATAAAGGACTGAGCAGTCGTTACCAAACTCGGGCACCATATAGTCATAATGAAAGTCATAGATTGTGGTTTTGGCGAGATCCAAGATCGACATACCAACGTATATCGGCTTGTTAAAGAAAACTTCAGTCTTATTTAACTCAATAGCAACCAAATTCTCGTTGAAAATGGTAGCTGCCTTGAACTCGGGTTTAGATATTAATGCCTCCGCACCATAACGCCCATCCCATTTATTAACCAATTTAACGATTGAGTGCTTGCGGATGTTCTCCATGGTTTTTCCGAATACCGCGTTATTCATTAGCTTGAACAAATTTTTTTCAAACTCGTTTTTAGCTGCCTGACGTAACGCGGTATTCAGATCGATGTAAGACTTAAGCCATGGAGACTGTTTAAATTTCAATACGCGATGAATTTTCGAAAGTTTAAGTCCATGTTTAAGAGCTTGTTTCAAAGCCCTATAATGTATTACATACCGGGTCTTATTATGAAGGGTGGCTAAAAGTTTAAAATTTTTACATCCGGGAGGAGCGCTATGTTCGGGGCAGAAAGGTACATCTTTATGTGTGTCATGTAAATGAGCCGGATATTCCAAGTCAACTTCAAGCAAATAGCCTTCACATGAAGTGTCTGATACGCTGGTGACGTCGATGTTGGAATCTACCCACTCGAATCCGCCGTATGGCAAGTACTGACTCATAGCCCAACCGTATTGATTGTTAATGTCGAAATAGGATAAATACTTTACCGGTTTACTCGGGTCGAAATTTGGAAGATACTTATTATTAGCCGCGCTTTTACGTTTAGAGCATTGACTTAGACCTCCACGAATTCCCCGTTCGACAAACATTACCATATCGATATCGGTCAAAAGTTCTAATGTCTGACGTGTCTTAAACAGCATACAGTCCCAGGTGTATCCAGGTAGGGTGTAGTAATTAGCTGGATCGAGACCGTATGTCTTGTGGCAACTGCTACGAAACTGCTCAAACACGTCAGCCAAAAGTAAAATATCGGTTTTCATGTACAAGTCCGTGTACTCGCCTAAATTTTGAATTTTGAATGATTGCCAAACATTTTGTGCGTGCGCGTACTGTTTAGATGATATGTTCTTATCCTCTAAACGATTATAAAAATGCGGTTGTTCTGGTAAAGATTCGAAATTAAATTTCTCAAAACTATCCATGAAATCATACGGGTAAAAGCCTTTTTTAGTTAATAAATTAAACTGTTCCGTATCGAGCTCGGAAAACTCTGATTTTAAATTTGGAAATTCAGTCATGTATGAAGCTAGCGTATTTAATGCGGAATTCATGAAACGGAATGAATCGATAAAACGGAATTTTATTAAATTTTCAGCAATATTTTTAGTAAATGATATGTATTTTTCCTTCGTTATAGGTAGTACGTCGACGCGACCTGGCATATCATTCGTGATATTCTCCAAAATAAAGTGGGCATCGTACCCGCTCAGGTTGTGAAAGGCAACAGGTATAACAACCTCATCCTTGTAATTAATGTTACACGCGTTGTGCGCGGCGCCCCTGTAGTTATTTTCCGGAGTCAAATGAAAATGGTCGCGGACTTTAACGTCCTCTGGCTTAAACGGCTGTTCACAGATGTGGCAATGAGTGGCTTTATGAAATTCAGCTTCTTGCGCTGACGTCATGGAAATATCGTAAGGGCATAAGAAAACCGTTTCTACGTCCTCGGCGAACGCAGACATTTCGCGCGCGAACCAAGACATGCAGTCCTCACCCCTATACGAGCGATAAAATGATAATGAGGAATCGTATGAACACTTTACATAGTAGCCTATGGCAGCAGGCACATGACGTTGGTACTTGTTGCCGGAGTTCTCCTCTATTAGAACACTCTCGAGGTCGGCATATATAATGAAGGGGACCTTTTCTTTGTTTCTAAAGCTTTTAAATTTTAGGTCTTTTTGGTCCTCGGTTGGTAGTCTGACTCTGCAGTCATTCTGATTTTTGCAGTCAATGTAATGGCTGGTTAATCTTTCAGCAGATGAAAAGTAGTGCAGACATCGATCACAAAAATGCTTCTTAGCATGATCTTTGCTAAGTTGAGACGATAGGAGGCGTGATAGATCTTTTATCCATACGTAGTGGTATTTCGTTGGAAGGCCATTAATTTTTTCATTTTCATCGACATCGTCGTGGTATTGATCTTGTATTAAAAGCAAGTTGACGTGCCTATCTTTTTTGTCCTTCGTCAAATAAACTGGGTGTGTGGTGAAGTTCTTTTTTGTCTTTTTAAGTATGTAAACGTTAACCGATACCCCGTTTTGTTTTTCAAACCTGAGTATCTGCTTCATTGTCATTGGGAACTGTATACCCGTCAGGTCGAGTACCGTTGAGGGCTGAGGGTAAGATGAAGTCCTATCGGGATGAAGAGTATGATCAGCAACAGGATACAAGGCCGATGTCACCGCCCACGCGAAGCAGGCGTCATCATCGTTTTTTACGTTGACGCATGCCCGCTTCTTCTTAATTGATGTGGGTAAGTCGATGTATGATGACCCCAGCTGTGGCGTGAACTTGTTTATGTTGATTCCCAAGTTGGTTATAGAGCTCAACGCCCAGCCGCTATCACGCTCTTGGAATTCGTCGAGCTCCATAGAAATCGGCATCACTACATGTTCGTGAAACCATGCCTCCAGATTTGTGTCTCGATAAATGGGTGAATTCTTCGTCGTGAAATACTTTGGCTCCTCCAGAATCCTGTCGGCTTTCTGAAGCCGAAACTGCCCGCTGAACACCGAGTTGACCTTCACTGACTCTTCCTTCTTCAACGCGTTAGTGATGCGTCGCTTGAAGAGTGCGAAGCTGTCCTTGAGGAACTCCTTGGGGTCCTTGTGTTTTAAATTGCTTATTACGCCTGTGCGGATACGGCTATCGAAAGCATTAGCCGA
>NW_019417153.1:19883-51452 GCF_000390285.2 Anoplophora glabripennis
GTCTGTTGAGGTGTACGGAGGTGTGGTGCTCGCGAGGGTTTGGTGGTGAGCTGGTGGTCGACTTTCTTCCTCACGTTAGCGTGACAGGTACCGCTTTCATGCGGGAGAGTACAGCCCTTGGCGTCTGTAATACCAGTCCTAATAAGATAAGGGTCGTCGCCTTCAAGGGGCATGTATAGATAACGCTTTCGTTTGTGCGCATACGTGCGAACATATTTTTGTGGAATTGAGTTGCCGGGGCTTCCAACTTGCTGTTGTTGAGGCCCCATATGGCTATCAAAGAACCGCCCCCACCACCGCGCTCTGTGGCGTTTCCTTGGTTCAGTTGGTAAGTTTTTACGAAAATTACCTCAAACCGTAATTATTATGAAAATCTGTACTTTACTAAATATTAAATATATAGAAAAAATTACGTCAAAAATAATATAGAAATTTTTATGAAAAAATATAGAAATATGAAAGTCAGTATTTTACGTAGAAATTAGATCAAACTGTACTTTACTAAAAACGGAGAAATTACGAAAAATTAAATATGATGAAAAAATACGTCTTACTGTACTTATAAAACGGAGAAATTATATACGGAAAATAAAGAAATTATTTCGAGTATTACGTCCAACTAAAAAATTGCGTATAAATTACGTCTTACTGTACTTTACTAAAAATTTATGAAAAATTTAGCGTTACTGCCACTTTATAGAAAAATTACGAAAATTACCTCAAACCGTACTTACTAATGAAAAATTAAATATTACATCAAACTAGACAGAAAAATTATGAAAAATTAAATATGAAAAATTTAGCTTTAACTGTACTTTACTAAAAAATTTATGAAAAATTTAGCGTTACTGCCACTTTATAGAAAAATTACGAAAATTACCTCAAACCGTACTTACTAAAGACAGACAAATTATGAAAATAATAAATATGTAAAAATTAATGAAAAAATACATCCTGCTGTACTTACTAAAAACGGAGAAATTATATATGGAAAATAAAGAAATTAGTTTGTGTATTAATTACGTCTAACTAAAAATTATGAAAAATTACGTCTTACTGTACTTTACTAAAAATTTATGAAAAATTAAATATAGAAAATTACTAAAAATTTTGAATATTTTTTTAATGGTAAAGAGTCATTGAAAAGCCGCTTATCATCACAGCGGATCTGTTTAGTTTGAAACACAGCCGTCGAGATGTTTGAATGGCGTTGGGAGTACGGCGCGTATTTCCTATCACAAGACAGCCGTTTTTTCGTTTCGATAGCCCGAAGGCCTCTCGCGTTCACGAACGGATTTAAGTATTTTCGCGTTTGGCTGAACCCCCTTTTTTCGTTGGCAAGGAAAAATCCAATGATTACCCTTAGGTAATCGTTTAAGATAGATCCCTACACGACGCGATACAGATCTAAGCCAGTATAGAAGACTGTGTATTAAATCTGTATTTACGACGCGATCTGAAAAAAAATGCAGAAACTGGAAGCAACGACATGCAAGTAATAACTTACCCGTCGGATCTCCGCGTCTCTGTTGTTCTCTGATTTGCTTTTGGCCCTTAAAATGATCTTCTTGTATTCGCACCTTTCCATGCCGCTCTCAATTTTACGTATATTTCCATGTAGGACCATTCCTCTGCCTATAAAAATTAATACTTTAGATTCGATCGCCATCTTGTTAATGACTGTTAGTAGTTTCGTCGAAGGTAACAGCTTAATTGTTTTTTTGGCTGATAAAAGCTTTTTCATCACGTTTTGAATTTATGATTAGTGTCTTTTTCTGTTGAATTAATATGATTTTGATTGATTTTTTACGATAAGTTATAGGTTTTTGATTGATTTTTTACGATCAGTTATAGGTTTTTGGTTTTTACCTCGTTTTTAAAATTTTTAAATTCTAAGTTTCTAGAATTATTTTACGGGGCATTTTAAATGATTTTATGATTTATTTTCANTATCGGTGTCGGTGTCGGTGTTGCTGTTGCTGTTGCTGTTGCTGTTCCTGTTCCTGTTACTGTTACTGTTACTGTTACTTTTACTATTACTATTACTATTACTATTACTATAAGGATAACCGTCACGTAATTAAGGATAAAAGGATAACAGTCACGTAAAATAAGGATAACCGTCACGTAATTAAGGATAATAAAAGGATATAATCTACACATGCATGCATGGTCATTTCTCGTCTGCTATTCAAAGAGTAAACATGTATACGTGTAACATCTGCTCCAAGTGTTTTGCATATAAAATCGGACTTAGCCGCCACGCAAACAAGCATAAAACCGCCGCCTCTTTTCCCTGTGACACATGTGGAAAGAAATTTACAAGACAGGATAACTTAATCTCACACAGGAAAAACAAACACGACAACAGGGAACTAACCGCAGACGACGACACAAACAGTAATGACGAGAACAATAGAAAATATATATACAGACCTCTCCAATCACCAAATGATGATGGTGAACAATTAGATTGCGACGAAGACGATCCCGACGAACTTGTAAATGATTTACTCTATTATATCGAAGAGTGCCGTTTAACTAAAGAACATTGGCTCTGTAGTGGCATTATCAACAAGCTACATAATATGGGAATAATTCAGTAACTTACCTCTTCAGAGAGTCGTGCACCTGGTGTAGCGGCGTCTAGAGCTGCGCACGCGCCTGCGCAATCTTCAGACATCGGCTGGAATGGTCCTCAGCGGCTTCGGGGCTAAGAAAAAAAATAAATATAGTCATCACTCAGCGCCTGTAATCATTCTTCATCTAACGTTCAAAGTGTTCGGACGTGCTCAAAAATGCCAAGTCTAAGAGATGTTTGCTTTGAGCAAATCCAAGATCAATACTGGTACGGTTTATATGGAGATTTTAAGATTATTGTGGACAAGGGCACCGGTTACTTTAACGCTACAAAGCTATGCCAGGATGGTGGAAAAGAGTTTAAATATTGGCTACGTAATAAAAGATCGAAAGAACTTATGCGGTATTATGTATCAGAAAGCGCTCGGGGAGAAAAGTATCCGAGCTCATACTATATACATGGAAATCAATATGACATTATTTCTGGAACCTACTTACCCAAAGAGTTGTTCCTGGATATTGCTTGCTGGGTATCTCCAGAATTCTACATGAAATGCAGTAAAATAATTGAAGAATATTTTGTAAACGAATTCAAGGTCAAGTACCAACACGAAAATGAAGCCCTGATGGTCAAGTTGCAAGATTTGGGGACACGGAACGAGAAGCTAGAAAATTACGTTGAAGATATAAGTTCAAAGGTCGTTAACCCGAACAAACGACACATGTTTGCTATAATACAGAAAAATCAATCAACCGAGTATCCGCACTATATCATTAGAACACAGAGAAGGCGTTTCCCGCAATCCTTGAAGAGGCTACAGAAGAAGCACCCGAAAGCGCGCGTTGTGGCAGATTTAGAGTATAACCCCAACAGTATAAGCCTTTTTAATCGCATCAAGGACGAAATACCGTATATTACATGTAAATACAATGATTTTAAACTAGTAAATACACCGATTGAAATGTTTGTAAATGACGTTAATAAAATGCTAGAAATAGATTAAAATACGAGCGCAATTTAATTTCTTACCCCCTTCTACATAATAAGAATACCTTGAGCAAGCGTCTCATTCTTGTCTTGTTCTTGGTAGTGACAAATCGTAAAAATGAAAACAGCGTTCTACTTTAAAGCAAAAGCCTTGAGAGAGATAAGGAAGCTAAATATTCGCGACGATGTATTAATTAATCAATGGTACTTGGATAAACAGCTTTCGTGTTATATACGTTATGAACCCGTATCGTTTGCCTTGCTGTCTAAAATGGACTTTGACCCCTTCAACAAGCATTCAAATCCAAAGACGTTCAACTACATCTGGAAGCACATCGTAGAAAAGGACATGCTGCAGTCCATGTGAAAGAACGTGAACAGTTTACGGCGTTTTGCAGTAATGAAAGCTCAGAGAATTTATTTAAAAAATGCAATTGTAAAAATTACGGTGAAATGTATTGTAATGTTATGTACAGATATCCTTAATAAAAACTTGTAAACATATGACTGAGTATTATTTTTAACCCTTGCAATAATTAACTTGAAAGACGTGGTTGATTGAGAAATGTTTTTTCAACTCTCTACTACTAGTATCTCAAACACACACACACAATTACGAGGAAAATTAAAAGCACCGATAAAAATTAATTTTTTATTTAAATTAGAATACAAGTTAGTAAATATATATAGAAAAACAGGTTAAAGCTTAGGTCTCTTCCATCCGTAGGGCACCGAGTTGTGGTCGTCAAGGAACCGTCTCTTGCAGGAGAGAGGTTTATATAGCTTGGTTTGCTGTACTGTAACCACCTCGTGCTCCTTTGTTCTCAGGATGTTTCTTGAGGCTACGCATACCGGAGCGGTGGAAGTATCCAACACCATATCTTTTATGGTATCGAAATTTACCAGTCGTGAGGTTGAGTAGTTAAGGGATATATCCTTAACTTTACACACGACCTTCTCTTCGTTATCTCTGGTGGAGAAGACCTTGTATGCGTAGTTTTTCGGGGCCGCCGCTTAGTATCGGCGAGATATAATTTTGAGCCTGAAAAGAAGTCACGTGATTAAGATGTGTTTGATTAAAAAATAGGGCGTATATTCTCGCAAAAAGTATAAGACAAAAATGAAAAAAATTTTGAAAGTGAGTAAAAACGAAAAGATAGTGAGTGCTTTCTACCTATTAGGGACATTATTGATCGCGAACAAATGAAAAAAATCGATGAAACCCACTATCTTATTACAAGACGTTTAATTTGATATGCGACACGCCATATTTTAAAAACTCACCTTTATTGAAGCCGTTTCAATACCTTTTTTAAAAAATCAAATATGATAACAGCGCGTGTAGATAAGACTCAAGACAGCGTACTGAATGGAAATACCAGATATACCGCTGCATCCGACTTTTATACTCCGCTGATAACCTCGATCTCGAACCTGTCCCTAACGATCGATATCTAAAAGGCCTCTTAAAGTTTACGATTTGTGCGTCTTTGCCATTAGAATCAGTGTTAATTTACGATATTTGGCAAAGTGTAGCGTTTTCCCCATTAAAACGTAAGTTGTGGCACACTTGATAATTACGCCCACGCGCGAGCTCGTCAAACAACGGCTAACCGATAACAAAAAAGGCCCCCTGATATCCACGATTTGTGCTCTCCGGCCATAAGAATCAATGCTAATTTTAAGATTCCGCCTAGTCTGATACGTTTCCCCATTTGGTTGTGTCTAAATCGAAGCACATACGAGTTGATAGCACACGTAAGATGTAGAAAACACGTGATATGCGTGGTGGTAACGGTGCGCATCTTAAGCTTTAAATCGTTCTTTCTTCGCTGGTCTGTTGAGGTGTACGGAGGTGTGGTGCTCGCGAGGGTTTGGTGGTGAGCTGGTGGTCGACTTTCTTCCTCACGTTAGCGTGACAGGTACCGCTTTCATGCGGGAGAGTACAGCCCTTGGCGTCTGTAATACCAGTCCTAATAAGATAAGGGTCGTCGCCTTCAAGGGGCATGTATAGATAACGCTTTCGTTTGTGCGCATGCGTGCGAACATATTTTTGTGGAATTGAGTTGCCGGGGCTTCCAACTTGCTGTTGTTGTTGAGGCCCCATATGGCTATCAAAGAACCGCCCCCACCCTATAACCCCCGCGCTCTGTGACGTTTCCTTGGTTCAGTTGGTAAGTTTTTACGAAAATTACCTCAAACCGTAATTATTTTATTATGAAAATCTGTACTTTACTAAATACTAAATATATAGAAAAAATTACGTCAAAAATAATATAGAAATTTTTATGAAAAAATATAGAAAAATGAAAGACAGAAAAATTATTTTACGTAGAAATTAGATCAAAACTGTACTTTACTAAAAACGGAAAAATTACGAAAAATTAAATATGTAAAAATTAATAAAAAATACGTCTTACTGTACTTATAAAACGGAGAAATTATATATGGAAAATAAAGAAATTATTTTGTGTATTAATTACGTCTAACTAAAAATTATGAAAAATTGCGTATAAATTACGTCTTACTGTACTTTACTAAAAATTTATGAAAAATTAAATATGTAAAAATTAATAAAAAATACGTCTTACTGTACTTATAAAACGGAGAAATTATATATGGAAAATAAAGAAATTATTTTGTGTATTAATTACGTCTAACTAAAAATTATGAAAAATTGCGTATAAATTACGTCTTACTGTACTTTACTAAAAATTTATGAAAAATTAAATATGTAAAAATTAATAAAAAATACGTCTTACTGTACTTATAAAACGGAGAAATTATATATGGAAAATAAAGAAATTATTTTGTGTATTAATTACGTCTAACTAAAAATTATGAAAAATTGCGTATAAATTACGTCTTACTGTACTTTACTAAAAATTTATGAAAAATTAAATATGTAAAAATTAATAAAAAATACGTCTTACTGTACTTATAAAACGGAGAAATTATATATGGAAAATAAAGAAATTATTTTGTGTATTAATTACGTCTAACTAAAAATTTTGAAAAATTGCGTATAAATTACGTCTTACTGTACTTTACTAAAAATTTATGAAAAATTTAGCGTTAAACTGTACTTTACTATATATAGAAAAAATTATTTTGCGAAAATTACCACAAACCGTACTTACTAATGAAAAATTAAATATTACATCAAACTACAAAAATAGAAAAATTATTTTATGAAAAATTAATAAAAAATACGTCTTACTGTACTTTACTAAATATATAGAAAAATTTAGCGTTACTACTACTTTACTATATATAGAAAAATTACGAAAAATTAATTCAAACCGTACTTACTAAAGACAGAAAAATTATGAAAAATTAAATATTACATCAAACTACAAAAATAGAAAAATTATTTTACGAAAATTACCTCAAACCGTACTTACTAATGAAAAATTAAATATTACATCAAACTACAAAAAATAGAAAAATTATTTTATGAAAAATTATGAAAAATTAATTATGAAAAAATTACGTCTTACTGTACTTTACTAAATATATAGAAAAAATAGAAAATTTTTTATGAAAAATTAAATATAGAATATGACAAATTATGGAGACTGCAATTTACTAAATATAGAAAAATTTATGAAAAATATGGAAAAATTTATGAAAAATTACTAAAAATATGGAAAAATTTAGCGTATTACTGTACTTTACTAAAAAGTGGGGAAATAATGAAAAATTATGAAAAAAAATACTTTTGATTTAATGTAACGAGTCGTTGAAAAGCCGCTTATCATCACAACGGATCTGTTTAGTTTGAAACACAGCCGTCGAGATGTTTGAATGGCGCTGGGAGTACAGCGCGTATTTCCTATCACAAGACGGCCGTTTTTTCGTTTCGATAGCCCGAAGGCCTTTCGCGTTCACGAACGGATTTAAGTATTTTCGCGTTTGGCTGAACCCTATTTTCGTTGGTAAGGAAAAATCCAATGATTACCCTTAGGTAATCGTTTAAGATAGATCCCTACACGACGCGATACAGATCTAAGCCAGTATAGAAGACTGTGTATTAAATCTGTATTTACGACGCGATCTGAAAAAATGCAGAAACTGGAAGCAACGACATGCAAGTAATAACTTACCCGTCGGATCTCCACGTCTCTGTTGTTCTCTGATTTGCTTTTGGCCATTAAAATGATCTTCTTGTATTCGCGCCTTTCCATGCCGCTCTCAATTTTACGTATATTTCCATGTAGGGCCATTCCTCTGCCTATAAAAATTAATACTTTAGATTCGATCGCCATCTTGTTAATGACTGTTAGTAGTTTCGTCGAAGGTAACAGTTTAATTGTTTTTTGGCTGATTTATTAAATAAAAGCTTTTTCATCACGTTTTTTGAATTTATGATTAGTGACTTTTTTTTCCTGCTGAAATAATAATAGGATTTTGATTGATTTTTTACGATTTATTTTCAGTTATAGGTTTTTGGTTTTTACCTCGTTTTTAAACTTTTTAAATTCTAAGTTTCTAGCATTATTTTACGGGGCATTTTAAATGATTTTATGATTTATTTTCAATTAGAAATTTTCTAGTAAGTTCTAAGTTTCTGGTATTATTTAACTGTAGATTTTGAAATAATATGATTTTTATGAACGGCTCCAGGTTTTAATGCTTTTAATGATTTTTAATCGGTTTCGTAAAGAGTTTAAGATTATAGGATTTTTTTAAATAAATTTTCTTTTTTAATCTGATGATTTATTTTCAGTTAGAAATTTTTGATATTTTCTTGTAGGTTCTGGTATTATTTAACTGTAGATTTTGAAATAATTTGTTATTTTTATGAATAGTTCCAAGTTTTTAATGTAGTTTAATGCTTTTAATGGACTTTTTTCGTTAAGATTTTTAAGATTAATGCTTTTAATGATTTTTAATGGAATTTTATGATTTATTTTCAGTTAGATATTTTTGATATTTTCTTGTAGTTTCTGGTATTATTTAACTGTAGATTTTTATGCATAGTTCCAAGTTTTTAATGTAGTTTAATGCTTTTAATGGAATTTTTAAGATTAATGCTTTTAATGATTTTTAATGGAATTTTATGATTTATTTTCGGTTAGAAGTTTTTGATATAGTTTCCTACAGTAATAATTTTTAATAGGATTTTTAATTAAATTTTCTTGTCTTTTTTAATCTGATTTTATGATTTATTTGATGATTTTACGATTTATTTTCGGTTAGAAGTTTTTGATATTTTCTTGTAGTTTCTGGTATTATTTAACTGTGGATTTTTATGAATAGTTCCAAGTTTTTAATGTAGTTTAGATTAATGCTTTTTAAATGGATTTTTTTTTTCGTAAAGAGTTTAAGATTAATGCTTTAAATGATTTTTACTGGAATTTTTTTCGTTAAGAGTTTAAGATTAATGCTTTAAATGATTTTTACTAGGATTTTTTCGTTAAGAGTTTAAGATTAATTTTAATGGTTTTTAATGGAATTTTTTTCGTTAAGATTAATGCTTTTAATGATTATGGTAAATTATTATTTTTTAAATATTTATTTTCTGTTAGAAATTTTCTAGTAAGTTTGAAGTTTCTAGATATTATTTAACTGTAGATTTTGAAATTAAAATAATATGGTTTTTTATGAACAGTTAAGAGTTTAAGATTAATGCTTTAAATGATTTTTACTGGAATTTTTTTTTTCGTTAAGAGTTTAAGATTAATGGTTTTTACTGGAATTTTTGAAATTGAAACGATATGCTTTTTATCTGATTTCTTTTCAGTTAGAAGCTTTTGATATTTTTTCCTGTTTTTAATTAAATTTACGGGTTTTGAAATAATTTGATATTTTTATGAATAGTTCCAAGTTTTTAAAGTTTAATAATGGAATTTTTCGTTATGATTTTTAAGATTAATGCTTTTAATGATTATAGGAAAATTATTATTTTTTAAATATTTATTTTCTGTTAGAAATTTTCGACCTGGTTTTTTATATAGAAAATGTATGTTAACTTACCATTCTTTATTGCAAAGGTATCCGTATATATCAATCAAGGGACACATCACTCGCACACACACACCAGAACAACGGCACATCATGTTAAGACTCTCTTTTTAAAATGAATATTTTTGCTTCAAACAGTCTACAGGATGATGATAAAACCATCCTACAGTTTTTAAAACGGTCGCCTGCTGTCCGCGATATTTCTTATCACATCCGGACAGCGCTCATTACTTGTTATCATATCTGCCAGACCCAAGTTGCAATATTTAAAACTAATATTTAATACGAATAACGTAACACTATTAATATGTCTTGAACGTTTGAGATTCCGATGAAGAAGGATGTCCCTCCTCCTTTAACACATGCCGCTATTTCTGCTCCTTTAGTTTATATATATATATATATATATATATATAAACTAAAGGAGCAGAAATAGCGGCATGTGTTAAAGGAGGAGGGACATCCTTCTTCATCGGAATCTCAAACGTTCAAGACATATTAATAGTGTTACGTTATTCGTATTAAATATTAGTTTTAAATATTGCAACTTGGGTCTGGCAGATATGATAACAAGTAATGAGCGCTGTCCGGATGTGATAAGAAATATCGCGGACAGCAGGCGACCGTTTTAAAAACTGTAGGATGGTTTTATCATCATCCTGTAGACTGTTTGAAGCAAAAATATTCATTTTAAAAAGAGAGTCTTAACATGATGTGCCGTTGTTCTGGTGTGTGTGTGCGAGTGATGTGTCCCTTGATTGATATATACGGATACCTTTGCAATAAAGAATGGTAAGTTAACATACATTTTCTATATAAAAACTACANTTTTTACAAAAACTAGCACTTTTTCCATATTTCTCTGCTAACTTGTTGCATTCTTCTTCAGAATGAAATCTCTCCATGCCATATACAGCCTCGTGTTCTGAATAAACTGCAGATTTTGAAATTGTTGCAACAGATGCTGCACACCGCTCTTTTCAACTTCTTGTATGTAACACATCCACATGATTGAACTATTTGACTGAATTTACTTAGTATCGGGTCAGTTGTTATAGGCAATCTTCTACCGATAGCCCAGAGCTAACCAGTTACAAGACCAGTTTAACCGGTCTGGTTCGGAAACCTGATCAGTCTATTATCATTTTATAAGACCAGATAAACCGGTTAAGTTAAAGCTTTAGATACAAGGGAGACTGTATTACATTACCAGATCAGTTTAAAAATTTCTAATTAGAAACGCACACAACTTTACATTAAATTTGAAATGAAATATGAACTAAAAAATACGTACTTTAAATTAAATCGAAAAGAGTCGATAAAGCGAAACTTTACCAGCGAATCTGTTGATGATTTAGTGAACGAAATGTATTTTTCTTTATTTATAGGCAATAAGGGGAGCCTGATAAAGAAAGAAACTCCGTGACTCATTTCAAATTTGTTAATGTTTAATTCCAAACTAATAATTTTGTTTAAGGCCCATCTTTTTCCTGGAACTCTTCCAGTTTGTTTAAAATTTTATCAATTACATTTTCTTGAAACCAAACTTTTAGATTCGTCCCCAAATCTATTACAGCATTTTTTGTGTTAAAATATTTAAAATCTGAAATTGTTTCGTTTGAATTAGCTTTAGCTTTAATAAATTCTCTACAAAAAGCAGTGTTAATTTTTATGGTTGGGTGAGTCGTCAGAATTCCTGATATTCTATTCTTAAATAAGAAATGATTTTTACTAGGATTTTTTCGTTAAGAGTTTAAGATTAATTTTAATGGTTTTTACTGGAATTTTTGAAATTGAAACGATATGATTTTTATCTGATTTCTTTTCAGTTAGAAGCTTTTGATATTTCTTCCTGTTTTTAATTAAATTTACGGGGTTTTGAAATTGAAATAATATGATATTTTTATGAATAGTTCCAAGTTTTTAATGTAGTTTAGATTAATGATTTTTAATTGGATTTTTTCGTAAAGAGTTTAAGATTTTTACTGGAATTTTTTCGTTAAATTTTCTTGTAAAGTCTAAGTTTCAGGCATATTCATTCTACTGTAGATTTTGAAATTGAAACGATATGATTTATATTATAGGAAAATTATTATTTTCGGCTGGAAATTTTCGACCTGGAGTTTTTATATAGAAAATGTATGTTAACTTGCCTTTCTTTATTGCAAAGGTATCCGTATATATCAATCAAGGGACACATCACTCGCACACACACACACCAGAACAACGGCACATCATGTAAAGAAAGACTCGCTTTTAAAAATGAATATTTTTTGCTTCAAACAGTCTACAGGATGATGATAAAACCATCCTACAGTTTTTAAAACGGTCGCCTGCTGTCCGCGATATTTCTTATCACATCCGGACAGCGCTCATTACTTGTTATCATATCTGCCAGACCCAAATTGCAATAAACTAATATGTGGGGCTTTTTTTAAATACAAATAACGTAACACTATTAATATGTCTTGAACGTTTGAGATTCCGATGAAGAAGGATGTCCCTCCTCCTTTAACACATGCCGCTATTTCGTCTTCTTTGGTTTAAGCACTTTAAACTTATATATATCATTCCGGTATACGATTACAACCCATACCGCCCACACCATTCATACGAACCCGCCAAGTACACCGCAGGTTACGATAATGACGTCATCTACTGATAACGCCAAGAACACCGCAGGTTGCGAATCCTCCCGACATCTACTGATAACGCCTAGTACACCGCGAATCCTCCGTCTGACGTCATCTACTGATAACACCAAGCACACCTCAAACGTATACGACGTTATTAGACCCGGCTACTGATAACCGCTAAGAACACCGCGGCTACAAGCGCGCGGCCGCGTTGGGGGCCCTGGGGCGAAGCTCCTCGCGGGGACATACTCGGGCAATAGAGGCTGCTTACGTGGGGAATCCTACGCGGGGCACAGGGAGCAAAGCCTTAGGTGACGCGGGGCCCCAGGTGGGGCGAAGCCCTAGAGGCAACGTAGGAAGGGGGCCCCGGGTGGGGCAAACTCCTACGCGGGGGACGGCAGCGCGGGGATACCTACACTAAGCGGGGTGACCCTGAAAGCGAGGTCGGGCTTCTCGGGGGCAGCTCCTCGAATGACCTTGAAAGGTACAATTTTGACCAGGATGAACCTTCATAAGAAAATACATGGGATTTTGGCGTCATTCGAAGGTAGCTATACTACTATCAGAGTCTTGTATTACGCTATTACTCCTTATTCGCAATTTGCAAATGGTACTAGGTANTGTAATTAACACCTGTCGGCGGCATCCTTTGATCTTTGCCGACAAAGGCCAAATTTTTGGGAATTAGGTAAAAACACAAGTTTCAAGTTTCCCACGGTCCTAGAAATTTTCCCAGGCTCAGGTGCCCTATTACCTACTTATGCTAAATAATATTTCAGCTGTTAGTGTGAAATTTCAAAATCTTAAGACGGGGAATTTACGGTTGGGTAGCGCTTAAAATCTGAGGATAAAAAATTGAATTACTAGAAGAATTCTATACTATTTAGGAAATGAGTTAAAATAAACAAAAATAAAATATTTTGCACAGAACAAACTTGTAATTTAATTTGATATCTACAAGAGAGGAAGAAAGGTCAATGACCTCCAAATCGCATTGAGTCATTCTCATACGGTTTAATAAAATTGAGGTCACGTGATCGACCGTTGAAATTGAGCTTCAAAGTTAAATATTAACAAAAATAAAATATGTTTAATACATGCGCAGAACATACTTGCCATTAGTGCTTTATTTATTTTCTCTATAACTGCAGTGTCACCAAAAATTACAACTTGATTTCTAGTCTATTTCCTTTAATACTGCCACGCTGACATAAATTGTAAACCGAAATCTTGTTTCCTTTAAAATATTAGCCCGTTTGTTACTCGTATATGTCACGTAAAAACTAGCTTCCTTATCGCTCTCAAAGCTTTTGCTTTAAAGTAGAACGCTGTTTTCGTTTTCGCGATTTGTCACTACCAAGAACAAGACAGAAATGAGGTGCTTGCTAAAGGTATTCTTGTTGTGTTAGAGGTGGTGGGGGTAAGGAATACAACATATGCATTGATTTTTTCCTTGATGATGTGGAAGAACTGTTAAAACTCGATACTTGTGTGATTTCTCATAGAATAAGTATGCTAGATTCGTTGGAATTTTGTATGTACTATTATAATGTATTAGATGTTGTAAGTGATCGGATAAAGTTTTAAAAAATTTCTCTAAATATAAATGAAATTATAAGTTCTTTTTGTGATGTATCTAATGATAGTATATTAATGCTCTAAGTGAATATCTTTACTTTTATCAAACTAATGTATTGTCTGATATATGTAATATATTAAAATGTTAAATAATATGGTATTTTATTTTTGATAACCTTGGCAACTTCCTGCATTCCAATAAGCCGATAATGATTAAAACTAGTCGTTTACACATATTAATACCTAACGCTAAAAATCATTCAATCATCAATCATTCCTCATCTACAATCAAAGTGTTCAGACGTGCTTTTTAACATAATCTCAAAATGACAAGTCTACCAGATGTATGCTTCGAGCAGATCCAAGACCAGTGCTGGTACGGTATATATGGAGACTTTAAGATTATCGTCAACAAGGACACGGGATACTTTAACGCTACAAAGCTATGCCAGGATGGTGGAAAAGAGTTTAAATATTGGCTACGTAATAAAAGATCGAAAGAACTTATGCGGTATTATGTATCAGAAAGCGCTAGGGGAGAAAAGTATCCAAGCTCATACTATATACATGGAAATGAATATGACATTATTTCTGGGACGTATGTGCGAGAAGAGTTACTGCTGGATATTGCTTGATGGATTTCCAAGAGTTTTTATGATATATGCTACAGAATGGTAAAGGAATATTTCGTAAACGAATTCAAGGTTAAGTACCAACACGATAATGAAGTCCTGATGGTCAAGTTGCAAGATTTGGAGACACGGAACGAGAAGCTTAAAAATTACGTTGAAGATATAAGTCCAAAGTTCATTAACCCGAACAAACGTCATATGTTTGCTATCGTACAGAAAAATCAACCACACGAGTACCCATAATAATATATTAATAATAATCATTATTATTATTATTATTATTATTATTATTATTATTGTTATTGTTATTATTATTAAAGTGTTTTACTGGTTTCGGACATTTTGGAGATTTCTCCAAACATATCCTCAACCAGTAAAGAACGCTTACTGACCTTAAAACTTAATATACTAATTCCTGTTTCTTGGTGACATTTGTTGCGTTAAAAATCGTCTTCACTTAAACACATTCTTTTTTTGGCCAAGGTAAAACTAGTAGGTTACTGACGTAGCCTCCTAACTGTTGCAATGAATTATTAATAAAGTATAGTATCGTACCTATTGCCTTATAACATTTACATGTATCACAATACCTCGCTTACATACGGTACTTGTTATGAAGGAAATAAGTGGGCAGATTAGTAATAAACTTACTTGTGTTTAATAAATTTCTAATTTAAACGTTTGGATAACGGGAAATTCGCGTTGGAGTTTTTAATGTATGTTATATAATGAGATTTTGCATCTTTCTGCGTTTGTTTCGTTTATGTTACATTTTATACAGCAACACCACATATTTCGCTTTTATTGCGGGCGCTGCCCATGAAATAACCANACACTTATAAATATAAATACAGGGAAAAGTTAATATATTATTTTCTATAAAGTAGGGCTTACAAGAAGTTAGTGAAGGAATTCCAAATATTAATCGGATAATTCTTTTTTGTGAAATAAGAATTCTATTAACTTTGACGCTACTGGCACCACCCCAAACAATAACATTAAATGACAAGTGGCAATAAATTATTGAGTAATAAATGTCAATCAGCTTTTTGGTATCAAATATAGACTTTAACTGTAGTAAAGCATAGAAGCTACTATTTAACTTTGCATACATATTCAACATTACTGCTCCAGCTCATATCACAGTCAATAAAAGTACCTAAATATTTAGTAGTATCAGATAGTTTGATTATTTTATCATTTACTGTAACATCAAAAGAGGATAAATGTTTATGACGGGAGCCAAATTGTAAATTGGGTCGATAAAGTGTTTAAATAATTTCTGAGTCCTTCATGACTATCCGCGGCAGCTGCAAGTGTAACGTCATCGGCGTACAATATAGTGCAATCAGTACTAACATGAGTTGGAAGATCATTTATAAATATTAAAAAAAATAGTGGACCAAGGATTGAGCCCTGAGGAACCCCGAGATCCACATTTTGTGTATTGGAATAGGTATTATTAAGCTTTACACATATTTTTTTAAACTGTAAATATGACAAAAGCCACGAAAGAAAATTGCCTCGAAAACCAACTGCATACAACTTTTCTTTCATGAAGGTATGACTTAAGCAGCTTAAGTCAAATGCCATTGTTAAATCGAAATAGAGTGCCCCCACATATTTCCCTTTATCAATATTTTTATAAATATATTCAACAAATGTATAAGCAGCTGTTTCGGTAGATTTCTTAGGACAAAACCCGTTCTAGCATTTGGTCAATATACTGTACTTATTAAGACAAAGGATCATTTTATTGTAAATTATTCTTTCAACAATTTTGGATAAGACTGTTGGAACAGTAATGCCTCTATAATTTCGAATACATAATGGGCCGTTCTTTTTAAATATAGGTGTAACTACAGCAGTCTTTAAAATATTTGGAAATTTAATTATTAAATAAGCCAAAGGTGAAGAAATATGTAAGCCTATATTTTTGACAACTTTTGTTGGTATAATGCCCATGGAATTCGTATTTTTTAGGTTATGAATAACATTCATTACATCATTCGCATTTATATTACTATAGTAAAATGTATTATACATACATAAGTTTGTTACTGTACAATGGTTGGAAATTTTATTACCAAATTGCCGCAGTACAACAGTCTTAGCTTCGGAATTAAAACAATTTACAACAGCATTTGTTAAAATGTGAACATCATTTGCAATGTTATTATCAATATGTATTTCAGTGGACAAATTTCTCTTTATTTTGCCATTTTTTCCCCAACTAGTTTTTATTTACAATCAAATTTTCATAGAGTTGTTTTTTAGTATTATTAATTTTTATTTTGTAATCACGTTTAAGTGTCTTATAATACAATGGAGTGGAGGGGGTAAAATTCACCAAAAATTGGCAAACTGAACTTTCATAAGAAAATACATGGGATTTTGACGTCGTAATAACATAGCCTATCTACTGTCCTGTATAAGTCGCTGCTTCTGGTAGTCCCAGATATATGGCTATTTGTTTTGGAATATTTCCTATCTTGTTAGTTAAATTCCTCTTCCAGGGTTCGGTACGGATGATCTGGTGGCGGCCGAAGTAACTTATGTATCTGAGGGAACGCCGAGACAACTGGTGATATACTTAGCGTACCTCCCTTGCGATAAGAAAGCATCTCCTTCAATCAGGGAACTGAGGGACCTGGTGACTTGGTGTGAGAAGGACAAGAATGAACTCATCGTGGGATGTGATGCTAACTCACACCATACGGTGTGGGGAAGCAATGTCAACGATCGAGGTGAGTCTTTACTAGATTTTCTTTTTAATTATAATCTTAAGATTTTGAATGTCGGGAGCGAGCCCACTTTTGTTATAAAAAATAGGAGCGAAGTCATCGATATAACAGTGGGATCGGGACCGGTATGTGGCATGTGTCGAGTGAGCCGTCAATGTCGGATCATAGACATATCCACTTTGAAACCGTAAAGGATCATAATCCGCAAGTAAGAACCTACAGAGACCTAACAAGAACTGACTGGGACTCCTATAGAACGGAGTTGCTGGCCAGGACTAGGGAAATCTGTATAAAATTAAGGAATACATATGATCTTGAGAGGGCTGTGGAGGAACTCCAAAACGCCTTCACAAGATCATATGAATATAGCTGTCCTATGAAAGTGAGGTCCAACAAGCATACCGTACCCTGGTGGAGTAAAAAAACTCACACTGTTGAGGGGGCAGACAAGGAAACTATTTAATAGAGCAAAGCGAACAGGAGAGCGGGAGACTTATAGAGCAACCCTCACTGAGTATAGTAAAGAAAAAAGAAGAGCGAAGAGAGACTCATGGAGGAAGTTCTTTGAGGATATTGATAGTGTCCCACAGTGTGTTAAACTGCAGAGATTTCTCTCTAAGAACGGTAATACGAAACTCGTGTCTCTTAAAACACCGAGTGGAGAATACACTAAAACTGGAAGGGAGACATTGGAGTTACTTCTTAATACTCACTTTCCAGGCTCCACGTTATTAAACCACGAAGATGAACATGACTGGGGTCACCAGCAGAGGGTAACGACCGGGTCTCGACAGAACTGGGAGGTTGCCAAGACGTTGGTGAGTCAGTCACGAATAAGATGGCCAAAAAGTTCCTTTGACCCATTTAAATCACCAGGAGCCTATCCTTGGAATCCTATCCGTACTGTTACAGCAGGGGGTGGACTGTCTAGCTCCGGTCTTAAATCACAACTTCAGAGCCAGCAATGCACTTGGTAATACAGGGTGTCTCATAATTAGCTGCCAACCCTGTACAGGCCGATTATATGATCAAAACTAAGTAAAAAAGTTCATATGAACATGGGTCCGGAAATGCTTCCTAAGGGCACAGGGACCCATTGAAGAGGGAGGAATGGAAATCATTTTTTTGCAATATCTCTCAATCGCGTTGTGATAAATGAATGAAATTTGGTATACACAGCTAAATTTTGATGAGCAATTTGATGGACTAATCCATTTATTTCCACAAGGTCCATTGGGGTGGGTACGGGGGGGCCCTTGGTACTTTGCGTGTGTAACTTTTTCATCTTTGACTTTTTAACAAATTGGACAGCAAATTCCGTTTTCCCGAACTGTTTTACGTTAAAAAGGTACTCTTGTTTCAAATCGTTATCTTTAACGGTTTCTGAGAAAATCGCTCTTGAATTAATCCCACTTTGGTCAATTTCATAGTAATTTAAACAAAAAATAATAATAATAATTTAATACGTAATCAGTAATACACATTATTGATGTAGAACAATTATGATATGATGATTTGTTTATGGCTTTTGCGATGGTAATGCTGCGCGGCAGAACGCGAGTACGGCAGAAGGTTTCCAAACAGAAGGCTGACATCAAGGAGGACATTCCTCACTGTATTCCGCAATTTAGCTGCAACCGTCACTTTTCGAAGGGATCATAAGATGGAAACTTAATTTTGATAACAGACAACAAGCTATTTTAAAAACTGTTCAAAAAACCCTCCACCTTCTCTGATACAAAGTCTTGCCCTACGTGTAACACTTCTCGAAGCTATTAAGATGCTAAAACGGTTTTGACGAATTTCATTGGCTGCATCATTGATACGCTGCAGCAATTCCTCACGGGTATCGACTTCGGTGGCGTAAACTTTTTGATTTAGATATCCCCAGAAAAAGAAGTCCAGCGGGGTTAGGTCGGGAGAACGCGGCGGCCAAGCTACCGGTCCGTGCCTCCCTATCCACCGTCCAGCGAAATTTTCGTTTAGGAAATTTAGAACATTGCGACCACTATGTGCCGGGGCTCCATCGTGTTGAAAAAACATGTTACGTCGTAAATTTAGAGGCAGATCATCGAGAATTTGGGGAAGATTTTCTTGAAGTAAGTTTAAATAAAGATTTGAATTGAGACGTTGTGGAATTTCAATAGGTCCAATCAGAGTGTCGTGAATTATTCCCGCCCATAAATTTATGGAAAACCGTTGCTGGAAGTTTGTTCTCCGAACAACATGTGGGTTCTCTTCTTCCCAATAATGAGAATTATGAAAATTTAATTTTCCATTTCGGGTAAAAGTAGCTTCGTCACACCACAAAATTTTGGAAGCTTGCTCGTTGTCCAGCGACAAAATCCAGCGACAAAATTGCATACGTGGCGCAAAATCTTCTGGTATCAAGCCATGTACACGTCGATAGTGATAGGCATGTAGACCTTGTCGCTTTAATATTCTTCCAACCTGAAATGTTAGTAGCACATCTAATCAATTCTGTTAAGGAAATCTTTAAGATATGTAGTACCGTTGGCCGAGGAACATTTATTTGCCTTGAAATGTTCCGTATGCTAGTCGTAGGATCTTGTTCAATAGCGTCAAGGACCTCCGCTTCCCTATTAATCCTGGGACGTCCTTGACCCGGTGCCTTTCGAAAAGTGGCGGTTGCAGCTAAGTTGCGGAATACCGTAGGGAATGTCCTCCTTGATGGCAGCCTTCGGTTTGGAAACCTTCTCCCGTACTCGCGTTCTGCCGCTGCAGCATTACCATCGCAAAAGCCATAAATAAATATCATATCAACTAACTCTTGTCCCGTAAACTCTTCCATTTTTTTCGCTTAGAACTATTAAATTGGCAATCGGGTTGACAATACTTTGACATAAGAATACCTTGATAATTTTGTTTAAATTACTATGAAATTGACCAAAGTGGGATTAATTCAAGAGCGATTTTCTCAGAAACCGTTAAAGATAACGATTTGAAACAAGAGTACCTTTTTAACGTAAAACAGTTCGGGAAAACGGAATTTGCTGTCCAATTTGTTAAAAAGTCAAAGATGAAAAAGTTACACACGCAAAGTACCAAGGGCCCCCCCGTACCCACCCCAATGGACCTTGTGGAAATAAATGGATTAGTCCATCAAATTGCTCATCAAAATTTAGCTGTGTATACCAAATTTCATTAATTTATCACAACGCGATTGAGAGATATTGCAAAAAAATTATTTCCATTCCTCCCTCTTCAATGGGTCCATGTGCCCTTAGGAAGCATTTCCGGACCCATGTTCATATGAACTTTTTTACTTAGTTTTGATCATAAAATCGGCCTGTACAGGGTTGGCAGCTAATTATGAGACACCCTGTATACCGCGGGCATGGAGATCGACGAACGTGGCGTTTATTCCTAAACCAGGGCGTCCATCGTATGCCCAGGCAAATGCATATCGCCCGACAACTTTAACATCTTTCATCCTGAAAACGTTGGAGAGAATAGTTGATATGCATATAAGGGAGGGAGTGTTGAGGACAAATCCTCTACACAAGTACCAATACGCCTATCAGGCAGGCAGATCAGTCGACACAGCCCTTCATAACCTAGTCTCTAGGATAGAAAGGGCGATGGACGACAAAGATCTAGCTTTGGCAGCTTTTTTAGATATTGAAGGGGTATTTGATAATACACCTTTCAAATCTATTAATTCGGCAGTTCGCAACAAGGGCCTTGATGACACTTTGTGTCGTTGGATAGATACCATGTTGAAAAACCGGACAGTAACAGCTACCCTATAGGGAGAGACATCCAAGTGTAAGGTAGGCCGGGGATGCCCACAGGGAGGTGTACTGTCTCCCTTGTTATGGGGATTAATGGTGGACGGTGCACTGGAGGACCTTAACCGAAAGGGATTTTATACACAAGGCTATGCGGACTTCTTAGTCGTTCTCATAGTCGGGAAACATAATATGGTCGTTTCAGAACTCATGAAAGAGGCTTTGAAATGGATAGATCGCTGGTGTAAAGGGCAGACACTGTCAGTAAACCCTGACAAAACGGCCGTAGTACCCTTCACCAAGAGAAGGAATTTGACTGGACTTTCTGAACAATTCTGACAATAGGGGAGAGGCGCATTAGGCTTTTCAGGGAAGTAAAATATCTAGGAGTGGTACTAGATAATAGGCTTACATGGAATGCGCACTTGGAAAAAGTGGTGAGTAAGGCGAATCAGACATTGTGTGTATGCCATCGCCTTATTGGGAGCACCTGGAGACTGAAGCTAAAGATGTCATACTGGTTGGGTACATCGATAGTAAGACCGAGGATTCTCTACGGCGCTGTGGTATGGTGACAAAAAACACATCAGAGCACAGCGAGGGAAAAACTGAATAGAATTCAGAGATTGACCTGTTTAGGTATAACAGCTGCACTAGAGGTAATGCTAAATCTACCACCGTGCATATAGTGGTGGAAAAAGAAGCGCGGCTAGCAGCATATCGACTCAAAAATAACAACGACTGGAGGGGTAGTTCCTATTCCAGGATCATAGACACATCTATGTCGGAACCAACTTTTGGGATGGTATCTGACAAAATGGTTCCAAGGTTTCACTTCCACAAGCCATTTTGGACTCGAATAGAGGATCAAAGCAAATAAAACACACACCACAGAAATGAGACAACCCCCAAATCCAAAAGCCAAAGGCTTGTGCGGAAGGGGGCTACACTTGAAAAAACGCGGACAAACACCCATTATCCATCGACATTGCCAGTGCCGACACCGGGGATCGAACCCGGACCAGAGTAGGAAGCCTAGCCGAGAAATGCTTGTCACCGCACTCTCGATCGACTGCGCTACCGTGGCGATATGGTAGGAAAGGTTTAATACCCTGGAAAGGTGGAGCCTAGTATGGTTTACAGATGGCTCCTCCAAAATGACCAGAGGGACGGGTGCAGGAATATATGGACTCAGACCCAGATGGAGTGCAAGCTACAGTCTGAGGGAGTTCCCTACCATATTTCAAGCAGAAATAATTTTCGCGATAATGGCGTGTCTGGCAGAGAATGTTCGTAGAGGTTATAAATGTAAACTCATATATATTGTTATGTTTTATTAAATTTGAAAACTTAATTGATTCTTTTCTCGGAAGCGAATGATAAAATTGTCGAATAAATACAAATTGTGAGATGGAATATAGTTGAAATAGACACAAACAGGGTGTGGATGACTGTAATGAATTTAAATGAAGGATATCTATCAATAGTATAAGTTAGAATGATGTAATTAATAAATTTTCACGATAAAACGTCTCAACTGTCAAAATTGTGACAAAAATTGAATTTGCTGTAACGTTAAAATTTTAATCTTATTATAATTTTGAATAATTATAGAGTAAACCGCTCAAAAATCAAACAACTTCTAGTAGTATACAACCAAATATACATAAAATTCACATTTCTTTCCTTTGGAGATATTTAAATAAATTTGAGTACTTTTTATTATGTTTAAATGTGAATCAGTGTATTATTATCATTATTGAAAGTTAGCATTTAAAATTAAATAATGCTATTTATTAAAAAAATATTTTACTTATCTTATTTCTGTTAAGATTTATTGGCGTAGTCTCGAATATTCATAGTGGCAATTCAAAACACAAAAACCGCTCTTATCGATATACTTATTATTCTTAGAAAGAGAGTTTGCTATTTAAGTGTGAAGCAGGTGAAGTATTGCAATTTTCGTTGATATTAACATTTTCTCCTTGGGAAGTAAAATTTAAAAAAACACTGAATATTTAAATTTCGATTTTGGACTATGCCATTATGCGTGAAAAACAATATCATTCAAATGTCCTCCACGGAACCGTTTGCAGGACTCAATCTTTTTGAAGTAATTTTCACACAATTCGGGCAATAATTCGGCCATAACTTGACGTATCTTACTCCAAAGTTGTGGGATTGTTCGCATAACCATGGTCTTTCGCATAGCCCCACAAAAAGAAATCTAAAGGCGTTAAATCGTAGGATTTTGGTGGCCAAGCCACATCGCCGAATCTCCAAATAACACGTCCTAGGAATTTCTCGCACAATAGAGCCATAATTGGCCGCGTTGTGTGGCATGTGGCACCATTTTGTTGAAACCACATATCGTCCAGATCAAAATCGTCAATTTCAGGCAAAAAAAGTCGATGATCATGGCGGAATACCGCTGTGAATTGACGGTAACGGTGGCTCCTTCGTCGTTCTCGAAGAAGTACGGCTCGACGACGCCGCCGGCCCACAATGCACACCAAACAGTCACCTTCTGCGGGTCCAATGGTCTCTCAGCGGTCACTTGTGGCTGCTCACTACCCGAGATTTGGAATTTTTGCTTATTAACATAGCAGCCGAGCGTGAAATGGGCCTCATCACTAAAGAAGATTTTCTTCGAAAAATCATGATCGGTGGCCTGTTGTTCCAGCACCCAATTGGTATACTCACGGCGCAATCTATGGTCAGCCGGCTTGAGTTCTTACGGGAGTTGGACTTTATACGAATGGAGATGCAAGTCCAAATGCAAAATGCGCCACAATATGCCGTATGACAGGCCCAAATGCTGAGTTCGACTTGGAATCGAAAGATTCGGATCATCGTTAACACTTTCACTCACAGCGGTTATGTTTTCGGTTGAAAGAGCAAAACGATGATGCACATGTCTTACGATGTCTGTTACCGAATTGGAATTGGAATTTCCTCACTGTATTGGTGGATGTTTACTGGGATGGACGATTTTGTCAATCATAATCTCCGCATAATGCGCGAAATGCAGCCACCGAAGATCCACCATTTTCACAGTATAATTTAATAATTTTAACGCGTTGTTCGGTCGTAAAACGTTCCATATTGTGAAATGGCAAACCTTTAACTAAACAAATACCAGTATGGATGATAGTAACATTTGACAAATATCAATTAGCAGGGCTTTACTATCCCAAGCTCGAAATGGATAACCCGTTATTACAAAATTGCAATATAACTGTGACCTTATTGTTTGGAAACGGTGCAAACGGCTCATAGTTTCGGCTGCATTGCTGGATTTAAAAACATCTGACCACATTTTAAACACCTAGAGGTAAATTACATAAGCTATTATATTTATATAGCTCACTACCAAGCCACCCTCTAACCAGGTAAGTCTTTATTTGTTGTTTTCCCCGATCGACTAGACCTTAACAATGGTGTAAATCTCGATTTTAGGGCTTTTTAGTACATGGTTTAGCGCATTATGCATCCTTTCTACCTGCCATATCAACACCCAACAGTTGCAGCATAAAGGTGAATGCTTGCTGACTGGCTTACAATTCGTACGAATCGGGAATTGTGGAAAATTGGGAGCTGTTGCAGTATACCGGCTGTCCCATCAAACTGCTCCGCCATTTTGCTGTACAACGACTTTGAACATCGACAGATAAGCTGTAGTTTTAGTTATAATTTTTTTTAGTTACATTGGATTTATTATCCCAACTTTTCTAAATCTATATATAAATACGTTTTATTTTTGGTCTGATGCGTGACGATTCATACCAATGAAGACATTTATCGTAATGTTGTCTTGATGCACGTCTATTATCGTTTTTTTACATATATATGTGCGTATTAACATATAGATTTATCTAGTATGTTTTTCTTATAACTGTTTTTTTAAATAAGTAAATTACAAAAATTATTATCACCTATTTATAATATTCATAATTATCTTTTTATTGTGCCACCCGTGATCACGAGCGGTTAAGTTTATACTTATAATTATTGTCATATTCAATTTTGATGCTACAAACGTGCTATTAAATTTATATTTTTTTAATATATTAATAGTTTTGTTTTTTTTCCGGTTTTGGAATAAGCGTCCGAGTAAGTTTTTAAACTTAAAATTTTGTAATCGTATTTTGACTGACGTGAGAAACGTAGGTATTTGATAGGTTACTGGCGCCCTGAACTTTACAGTTCTAAATACCGCACGATCAGCGCCGACTGTGTGCTAGCCGTCGTTTCTGCCAAAACATCTTCAGGACGCGACTCCAACGGAAAGGTGGCATTGCATATTCATAAAACTATTTAAATGCACTCATGTAGCACAATTATGTTATAAAGAACAGTAAAGAACCATATTACAATATTAAATGTCAATTAAAAGTTCTGGCATGAGCACATTTAAAAATATAGTAGAATATTGACAAGACATCGATGGACGATGAAGGTTTTTCACATATAATAATGATTCATGCAATAAACCTGGTACATAAACAAAGCATAGTATACCTGTGACCAAAATGTATGTGTGGAATTGAACCTAAGCATCTGTGAAAACTTTTATGTATCATTTAAATGTTGACATTTGTTGTTCCGTTAGAATTTGTAAATTTTTAATTGTATAAGTGTAGTAGGACTGCAAAATAGTATGTGCAGAGTGTAAAAGATCCTCATAACTTCATAAACTGTGTTTAGACTCCAACCAATGTTCAAATTGTTGTGTAGACTTTATTAATATTTGATGGATGGGAGCACCTAGAAATTTTCTTTCGTTTACATCTCAAAAACGAGTAAAGACTGTATACAAGGTGTTAAAAAGGTTGTATTAAAGGCATTGAACGGACAGACATGCTGAGAATTAAGCTATTTATCAAAATTTAGTTGAAATTTGTAAAAATAAGTAAAATTTCACTTGACTTTAAAGTTAACCTAGAAACGTGCAATTGGTGTCAAAAGATACAAAAAAATGCATCAAGGAAGCTAAAAATGTAAATTTCATGCATCATAATTCAGTCCAAAAGTCAATATTTGCATAAATAAAATTTCAAAAATGTTTGTTATTATTGTCACAGAAACATTCACTTGTTTTTCACGTTTATATAAACTAATCTCCGGGTTCGAGGTAGCCAGTCTTCCATGTTTACCTGTAGCAGTAACATCGCTAGTTTGCTCCTACAATAAACAATTGCAATCAATAAAAATCAACAAGTTAGTGAAAAAGTCATACTTATCAAGCCATCTTGGTGGAGAAATGTCACGGAGCTGTCAAAAGTCCGAAATTCACATTAGTTGAAGTTTCATAAGTTCGAAAATTCATTGAGCAACATCAACATAAGTAATTGTGAAACAACAAATTTGAACAAGGTTAACAAAAATAAATAAACAGTGATAAGTGAAACCCGATAAAGAAAATAGTGCAGTGCAGTTTTCGTCTGTAAGGATTCCAGTAAAAAACACTTAAGGAAACTTCAGATATCTTCGTGGCGTGACGGCGTTTCAACGAGGAAACTCCAGACCAGTGCGATTACACGCAGGAGGAATTACAGTGCAGCGCGGTTACATGCAGAGTAAATTACCAGCAATAATTCTACGTTCGTAAGTGTCGACACAATTAGCTAAATAAATTTGCAAATTTGAAAATAATGTGCTATAAAAATTTCTATATCAAAATTTCACTGAATTTATGTATAATTAATGCACAATTTTCATTGTCAACCAAGTTAACTACTTACGGTATAAAACACTACTATGCACTGTAATAGTAGAATCTAGGGGGGAAATTTCTTGTTTTATTGATCTAGTGTAAGAAGTATAACAGTTGTCAATTGTAAAATCCTATAACCCATAAAATCATATTGTAATATATTGTAACACACAACATGTTTACAAATGCTGACTGAACTGGCCACCAATAATACAGTTAGACTGTGTTGGGTGCTAAGGCACAAAGGCATTTATGGAAACGAGAAAACGGATGAACTTGCTAGGAAGGGGTCCGAGACAGAGTTCATTGGCCCGGATCCCTTCTGTGGCACATCTTCCAATATGGTCAGGCGGGCTCTGGGCAAATGGACTGAGACAGAACACAAGAAATACTGGACTTCAAGGCCAGGACATAGCCATTCTAAGGAGCTCTTGGAGTATCCTTCGAAGGAAAGAGCAAACGATTTACTGAGCTTGAACAAAATCCGGCTCAGGAGAGTGACAGGACTCATAACGGGACCTTGTCACTTTAGGAATCATTTACATAAGCTAAAGCTTGTAGACAGTCCGGCCTGCCGAGGATGTGAATCGGCGGATGAAACTTCTCTGCATATCCTGGGCGTATGCCCGGGATTTGCACGTAGTAGAATGGCGCTCCTGGCGAGACCTTATTATTATTATAAGTGTCAGCAAGGAAGCCTTTGGACTTTGTCAAAAGGACAAAACTACTTGCTGAATAGGACTAGTAGTGGGACGCACAATAGGCCTAATTAGGTCGTGGTGCTATGGGACTTATTAGGATCAGCCATTAGGAAGAAGAAGAAGTATAACTTGTTAATACCAATACACTGTCTGGTACATTTTTCGTTTATATAGTTTAGAAAAAAAGGTAAATTTGGAGCTGTATTTACTGCAGAGCGAAAGTTTATATATTTTTTAACCTTAGGGTAAAAATATTCTGATACCACAAAAGAACGTTGCCGTTTAGTTTTTGAATCGGGAATATTAATAATTAGATTCTTCCATGTGTCTTGAATATCCGACAGTTTTATTTACCGCTTATACCAATTATAAAAGTAACCTAAAAGACGATTTGAAATAAATTTACATATCTAACATTATATTGAGCTCAATATATTACCTTCATAAACAAATATTTATCATCTGGTGCGTTTTCTAGAAAATCGATTATATTTTTGCTTGTCAAAATCTTTAATTTTTTGGATTTAAAGCCGTCCGATTTTCGCTTTAGGAGAGCTTGTAATTTGGAGTAGTTTGATATATCGACATTGTGATTTATATTAATTGTGGCCTTTAACATTGAGTAAAATGACCAGAGGACGGCTTCATAGTTTTTGATAGTTCTTGGAAATATGCCATCATTACATTCTCGAAAAATGATTTAACGTCGTTTTTTAATCTCCATTCCATAAATCTTTGGTAAGTAAATTTGTATCGATATTCAGATTTCGCCGGTAACAAGTTGTTTTTAGCAGCTTCTGCAATTTCACTAATATTGGGTGGAGTTAAATTTTCTATTTCACTGTCACTCGACATTTTTTATGTAATCAAACTAATTTCACTTTATAATATTACCCTTACATACAAATATGATTTAAGATTATGTCAGTTTTTGAATAAGTTTTTTTGTATTGACCGTTGCTAGGCGGTTGCTAGGAAAACGATTTTTTTTCCAAGCTGTGCGATTTTTTTACCGTACGTAATAGGAATCTTTTATTGATCGCAGACGGTGTGTTTTTAAGTATTTACAGTAGTGGTCGTAGGTAAACAACTATTAATCAATTTTGGAAATAACTATCCTTTACCATTGCACAAGAGTCTAAGCGTCGAATCTCTGATCTACGTATGCGGTTAAAAATTTCATAGTGTGAAGTATATCTTAGAAAAAATCAAAGCGTAAGTGGAGAATTTATGGTGTTTTCAAAATCATTTCCTTGGACAGAAATCAGGATTTTATTAAATATCTCTATTTTCTGTATTTATGGGAAGTAGATCGTTAGGAACAGAAAATTTGACCTAACCGAGATCTAAATCTAGGACCTTTTAACGTTACTCAAACTCTTAGATCCATTCAACGTTCTTATTTTTCCACTACACATAAATACTTGGACTAATGAAACAAATGAATAACGCCTTGAACAAAAAACGTCAATACTACAGTTACTTGGGAGATAAATGTCTCGAAGTCAACAACCTCACGGATTTCAAATTCGTAAAATGTTGTGTTATGAAGATTTTGTATTAAAAATAGATGAAACTGAAACGGCTGCATAGTAAAGCTTCAAAAATATAGTAGGAATCTTTCTGAATAATCACAAAAGTCACAGCGAAAAGCAAGGTGAACGTTATCACCAAGATTTAAAAGAAATGGAAAAAGGTATAAGGATAACTGGAATATAAATAAAAAGAGTTCGCTAAAAGCGAAAACGTTAATTTAAAAAATACAACTACCCAAGCATTTTCCCTAAATCGCATACCTCTCTGATGTATTCGTGAAACACCTTCGTATATGAATTGAGTGGTTTCGAAAATAGTGTGAGTGCCGGTGACAAACTGACTTCAGGTTCGTGTTCAGCAGGTCGGAAATTATGCGGAGAGGGTTATGAAATCCAGTTTTTCCCAGGACGTTATAAATCTTAAGCAAATTCGTAAATAAGCCATTTTTCGAAGGCTTTGAGGGACATTTTCCAAACTGACTTAATTTTTGTGTTATCGGGTTCGAAAACAGTCTAATAAAAGGGAAACAGACTACTCTTTTCGATTTGTGTGCCTGTGTTTGTGATTATTTTTTATGGTCTTGCCCAATCTTTTCCAAATTCTAATCATAAAATACAAGATAGTGCGGAAAATCTAGCCTAGACCCGTTGTCTATGAAATGGATATTCTTGTAAGATGGCCGATACTCTCTGTATCTTCATCAATAAAATTCAGTACTGCTTCTTCCAAAGCCGTTGTTCTATTTCCAATCAAAATTATAAATTCTTTTCATAATTCTATTTTAAAGGGTCCGTTTTAATAAATATTCCGTAAAATGCAAAAATAAATTAAATGGTTTATTTTACATGTACCTATTTCGTGTTAGTTCTCTCCCAAAATCAATTAATAGCTATTAGAAACAAAAATATGAGCTATTTTCTTTGAAGATTTACGATATTATTTTCACTTCGATACATTCGACAGGTATGTATTTTTCATTATTACTATTTCAATAGATTATTTTTTATTGTTATTTTATACATATAATTGCAAATAACTAGAATGCCTATAGAATTACTTCGTTTAAAGTTGCTATATATTTGAAGAGTCATTTGATGGGAATCTGGGATTTTTTTAAATTAATCTTTAAAGTAAAATTGTGGATATGGCCTGAAAATCAGTTTTGGGAAAAAGCAAACGTATCCTACATTTTCTATACAGCAATTTCTAATTTCTATAATAAATTTACCGTAACATCAAAGATTAAATCAGTTGTTTGGGCTATTCAATGAAAAACTACCTACCATAAATTAATAAGCTAACTGAAATTGCTATAACGCCTATAGCGGTTAAAAAGTTGAAAGTTAAATTTATATTTAGTTGCATTTTTATATCGTCTTTATGACATATGGGATCCATTTACAAACTTTTGTTATAAATTCCTTCAACAAACAAAGTAAATTTGTATAACGGACTTCTTCAAAATTTTGTTCTCATTAATTCATTAATTTACATAAAAAATAAAGTTACAAAATTAAGTATTATTTGCATTCACCTCGGGAAGAAGTATTTTTTTATATTTTCCACGATATATTTAGCAAATATAAACTAACATTTTTGCATCAAATCTACGTCAAAAGCAGAGAACATCATTTTCTGCGAAGCGTTATGTATGTACATATTCATTATTTCTAAAACGGGATCTTTTGAGTTAAGTTTGCAAATAAAAGAAGGCAGGCTTTGATGTTTTCAGTGCGAATAATACAAGACATTATTGAGATATAAATAACTGTCACGTTAAGTTGGCGATACTGAATTTCATTCATTATTAAGGATGTTTGTCGAACCGGGATCTATTTCCATCTTCATGGGCTGCCATGGAATGTAGAGGAAAAATGCAAACAATGGTGACAGGATGTCAATTGTTCTAGATGTGTATCAAATGTAGGCTGCAATATGGGGTTCCTTTTGTTTATTTCCAAAAATATCTGTAGGTTTATTTATTCATGTAAAAATAACATTGTAATTTTTTTGTAATTAAACAGCAAAAGGGTACAATTTCGGTCATGTTGTTGATTTATTTCGTTAATAATTAATTCCAAAATAATTTTTCCATTAAACATGAATTTATTTTCCAGTCTCACGAAATATGTACCTCAAAAGTTATTGATTTTATTTGGTCTTTAAATATATGTATACATGATCGTTACCTATTAAATTAAACTAAATTTAATTCATCTAAAATTTTCTTAAAGTTACCATCAGTTGACTATGTTCTGATACCAACTATTTAGTTTCGACATAAGCATATATATATATATATAATTAAAATCTTCTTATTAGTGGGATTAAAGCCTATTTTTTAGATGAAACTCTTTTTTCTACGTAAAAGCTTTCGCAATATTTTATTGCTTCTTCAGTTACACTATAAGTTATAGATATAATAATAATAATTTACAATATAAATGTGGATTACTTACAAGAAACTGAGTTATTGATATTTATATACAGATTGACAGATTTTGGACATTTACATCAAATGACATTCATAAATTTAGGAAAACAAAAACAAAAATTATTTTATATTTATATAGAATTAATATTAGTGTTAGTATTACTAGTGCTATGATTTAGATTTTTATCTATAGAAAGTATGTTGGAAAATATAATGTTAATATCTTTTGTATCTGTTTTTTTATTTAGAGTATTTTCTTCCTGGTTAATATAAAACATTTCTAAAGAACATCTTTTAGAATAATC
>NW_019417153.1:52606-100630 GCF_000390285.2 Anoplophora glabripennis
AAGGCTTCCAAAAAATGTAATAAAATTTCTAGGGTCGTATTTAGAAAATTGAAGTTGATGATGGTCCTGGAGAGACGAAAAGTTACATATAAAAATTGATTATGCCATTCGATAGAGGGCAAAAAGTGGCCATGAGAAAGTGTTCCTCTTTTTTCAATATCACCTCAAATAAGGCTGAAATTAAACAATTACGGATTTCCAAAATTTCGTTTTTTTTTCAAATATTTCAGAAACCAATCAGGTTAGCCTTGATTATTTAGAGGCATAATGTTGGTCCCCTGATTATGCAATTTTGCCCCCATTTAAGCTACTTCGTACCTCTTACCGTTTCCGAGATCCCTGTAGTGAGAAGCGAATTTGTAACAGCCTGTACACTTATATTTGTAACTTAACTTTGTAACGTTCTAGACTAAACTATGAACATGTTATTACAGAAAACTTTTTGTTTAAGTGACTGCTCTCTGCTTCTACATTATTAAATAAATGGTAAAAGAAAGTGGTATGAAGGTTTAGTTGAACTTGCTATTAAAAGATAACGTAGGCACAGTGTCGCATGTTTCAGCTGTCCGACAGATTCGTTCCACTTTTATAGCTTTTTAAATTGTCGGTTAAATAATGATTTCATACAAATATACAAAATGTGATTCAAAATTTTTATTATATTATTTCATGTTATAGACACCCCATTGTAGGAAACCGCCATTTTATTAATAAAGATTTTTTTATGAAAAAGTGATGTTTCTTAGTTGACGTTCATAGTATTATTACAAAAATATATTTTATAAAAATTTGTTGTCCCTTTCGTCATTTCTTAAAACTCTCAAATTTTCCAATAATTCTTTCACATATAATCTCTCGTCTCGTCTAGCTGAACCTCAGTTAACTTTAGCTTCATTTCTATTCTTTCCACGTGGTCGATCAGATATAAACTGACATTTTAATTTAAAATCCAGTTTGTTTGTTTGATAGTACATATAACGACGAGTGTATTGTAAGACCCCCGATAGTCAGTAATATAATATTCAGTATTTTTGTAAATATAACAAAGGTGTCATTAGATTTATCAATTCATTTATTTTTCACTTAGGGGATATAGCTTGTTTATTATTGCGGAATGGGAAGTCAACATCATATCACTCTAGGGCGAAATAAGCGGATTTAAATATTATCGCCCGCATTTTCACCCTATTTTGTACCCTTCTTTTCTGCAAACGTAGAATAGTAAATGTGTCTTGTATAAATGAAGCGGACAAATGAAAGTACAAAGTTTATTAACATTAGTATTTGATATATAACAATAATTTGCTTTAAATTAATAACAAAAATCATTTATAATCATCTTTAAAAACGAAAGTACTATTTGAGAAGGAAACTTTAACAGTAACACCAGAAAAACTACCTAAATTTTCTTGGCTATTGAATAAATGTGGTTCATTTTCCCTCCCAATCAATTCAAAAAAATTGTCATCACTAGTTCTTTCGACTCCTGCTATTACACGAAATATTTTGTTCTTGGACGTTATGCTTTTTTCTACATATCCTGATGCTACATTATAATTCTTCCATTTTCCATATCTTTTCAATGTTATATCTGCACCTGCATCTCCGAGAAGAGTTGCCGATGTACTACGCAAACAATCTTGGACGGTATGCTACCGAAGGTAGCATTACCTACTGGTTGCGCAGTACATCCACCGTTCCAATATATCAGAAAAAACCGCTGTTCTTTAATTTCTTTTGGTCGCAAAGATATATACCGTCGATACAACTGGAGAGTGTGCATTTCATTTTCTTCCACAATAGTAAAAGATTTTGGTGCTCCAGTTTTTGTATCGTTAATCTTTACTAGGCACAACAACGATTCCTTTGTCATCTATATCATCTATCGAGAGCTTTGCCAACTCATCTCTTCTTAATCCTCCAAAAACACCCATTACTAGAACAACCTATAATAACGAAAACCTATTAATACATGCAATAATATTAATTATTTTTCATATTACCTTTTCCAAAAGATATGTATGACTTGATGCTTCTCTAATAAATTTCAAAATATCCTCTCTTGTCAATATCTTAGATTTTTTTGGAATATACCCTTTCGACATTTGCTTCAAATAAGCTACTAATCGATGATATTCTCCTATATTTACTTTTCTGCGCACTAATAATGTGGTCTTCAACATTGAATACTTTGTCCACGATGTGTTAGGGCTGAATGATTCTGACTACAAGATATATATAACAAATATAAATTATGAAAAATTGTAAATATTTTTTTAAAGTGATACAAGGTACACATACCAGTTCTTGGAAATATCCCATTAATATAGTTTCACTAAAAGCGGTCACTGAATTTCGGCATGTCCACGTCTCAAAATGTTTATATTCTTTATCATAAAGTAATTTAGATTTGTTAGCAATAATTCTTCATTGGCTTTATTGGCTCTAGCTGCAAATATTGCTGGAATATTATCTATTATATTACCAACTTATTCTAACTTTGCATTTATTTGATTTACTTATAACAATTCTGACGTATTCATCAATACATCAGTTGGTCAGAAAATGCATGTACTGAGACTAGAGTTTTCTTTGACGTTTACAGATTTTTTTTCTGTGCAGTCTAAATTTGTGTCCATGTACCCGCTGAATACCCGGATGGCACGCGAGAACGAAATTCATGATATGATCCATTATTTTGTACTACGACGAGTAAGTAAACTCCCACTTCCGTGAGAAAATATATTTCCGTATCGGGATGTTGTAGTATATAAAAATATTAAACAAGTTTCATATTTTTATATATTTAAAACAAAAAAAAATCTGTTTATAACTGATCCGCATGAACAAATGTGTATATCAATGGAAGATAACTGGTTAATTTTCATAATTATTTATACTTATAGTAGGTAGTTTTAGTTGAAGATTAATTTATTCCTGTCCATACTGTTTGGATTTTAGATTCAAATTCCGTTTGATATTATACATATTAGATATCGACAAAATTTTTGATACTGTTCTATTGCATTTTGATTTAATTGGGTAAAGGATTTTTTTTTATCGGGTAAGTGTTTTTCTCTTTGAATAAGCAGAATTCGCCCTTCTAGTTATATCCTGTCTCGAGTAGGGTTCTGCAAGGATTTTTTTTAGGCCCATTCCTTCTAGGTGTACGCTTCAAGTAGAAGTGAAATCGAATTTAAATTTATATGTTACACAAGAGGATTTGAATCAAATATGTAATGGTGCAAAACCTAGTTAGTCCTTCTCTGTGGGGTGCATTTTTCTATGATAAAAATAATCTACTTTTAAATTTTTACAATAACATTAAAACAACAAATTTGAATGGAACCGTGACAAGAATTCTCGCTTGGTTGGTCATACTCGTAGCATACAACAAATATTACAAGACATAAGTACTAATAATCTGTAACATAATATTTGGAAATGTGATTTTCGAAACTTTTGTAAGACTATATAGGTTATAGATTCTCAAGACTAGTCTGGAGCTTCCTAATTTACATAATTTTGAAATCCGAAAAATTCCAGGATCTATTATTTGTTACATGGAATGATCTCGGTTATGAGGAGCTGTTTAGAATGAAATTTGAATGAACGTTTTCGAGAACATAGTACGTATAAACAAAAAAAAAGAATTATCAGGTTCTTAGTGCTATTTTAACATGTGTAGTTCAAATAAAAATTCGTCGATAGATACTTTGTTTTCAAGATGCATGATGTTTGACTTAAAAAAAAATAAGTTTGGTTTTAGTCATATCTCGGAGACCAATATAGCAATTGTTTTCTAAGTTTACTTAATAAATACTATCTGTTAGTATGTGTAGTTTAATTGAATTGAAAAATTCAGTGACGTGCAAATGATATTGCGGGGAACCTTTTTTTAAATAAATGGTACGCCATTGACTAAAATAAAAAATTACTGTATTGCTAATTTGCAGACATTTTCATACAATTTTAAGTTTCAATATAAAACTAAAAATAAAATATCCACAAAAAAGTTGAGAAAGTTTTTACAAATAAATTTTAGAATAATTACCGTTTACCCTATATTATTTAATAGTATATTACGTAATAAGTGTTGCAAAAAGCATTTTGCGCACGAATGGAAAAGTTACGCACGAATGGAAAAGTTACGCACGCGAGTGCGTAATTACATTTCACCATTTATTAAGTACTATACTTTACCTACGACCTACTTATTCACACAAAATTATTTAGTTATAGTTATCCATCTGAACTGGTAACAATATCAATAATTTAATAATTTAAGAACTTGATAACATCAACAAGAAGGTAGGTATATATTGTAATAATTCTATAGTAGTACATTAATGACAGAATATGATTATTTAAATTTACAAATTGTTATTTTATATTATACCTATTATTTATTCTTATTATAATAATTATTTATAGTTACAGAACAATTATTGAAGACAAAAGGTATATCGGTTGTTTTGCTTGTTGAAGCATAAGTAAGATTTATACATTATTAGTTGCCTCAATGAAATTTTCATTAATACTATTAGTGCTATTAGTAGTACCTACTTGCTATTGCAGATGATATTTTAGACGAATTGTTAGTTTGATTATTTAGGGAATACCCTTCAGCTACGGCTGATGACTGCCATCCGGCGTGTCACTGTTATTGTCTGTATAGTGAATACTTATTTATTTGTTGTAATTTGTTTTGAAAATAGCAAGAAATTATAAAAATGTAATCGACGACGAAGATTTTTTGGAATTAATTGATTTGTATGAAAACCGAAGATGACAAAGAATTTATATAGAGAAAAGAAATAATTTTGATATGTGGACAGACGGTAAATTCCGAGAACAGTATAAACTCGAAAAATACTGTTAGGTTTTTAATCGATGAAAAATCAGAGGAGATATCCAATCGAACGTCTCGGTTGCTGTCACATATTTCATTTTGAATGTATATAATATGGTATTTTTTTTAGAACTCATAGTTTATCTGCAGCAGATATGGTTTTAGTGACATTAAGATTCTTGGCAGCTGGTTGTTTTTTAAAAGATTCTGGAGATTGTCATGGTATTCATGAGAGTACTGTTAGTAGAGTAGTGAATAAATGATTAATAGATTTAAAACTATTTGTTTAGATTAGGTATCACCTTATATTTTGTGCATTTCTTCAAATTCTCTTATTTGTTTTTTAATATCTTTGTATCCCTAAATGCTTCTCCAGACACAGCATTAAATTATTTTGTAAGGTCTACCCATATTTCTATTTTTTTCCGTTAATTACCGTATTTGTTTTCTTACACTCCATTATTTCCTTATATTTATATACAATATCTAATAATATTCTTTCCTCATTTTTGCTGAAATTATTTGAACGTATGTTGTTGTTATTACTTGCCAATTTTAAGTTCTTTTGAACTACCAAGAACGAAGTATTTATTGGTATTTAACAATATGGGAAATCAACACCACACTAAAAAGTACCAAAGCATCTGCTACAATAGTTTTAACCTATCCTTAATTTAACTTTTACTACTAACACTGACCCTAGATAGTATATGACACTGACAACATCAATCATAACTAACGTCAACGTGACGTGAACAATGACATTAATAGCAGAGCTTGTCAAAAAATAAAAAAAAACGTAGGTAGTTTAAACTGAGAGATGATGAGAAATGAACAAGCGGCCCACGTCGTTTTTTAATCTCCATTCCATAAATCTTTGGTAAGTAAATTTGTATCGATATTCAGATTTCGCCGGTAACAAGTTGTTTTTAGCAGCTTCTGCAATTTCACTAATATTGGGTGGAGTTAAATTTTCTATTTCACTGTCACTCGACATTTTTTATGTAATCAAACTAATTTCACTTTATAATATTACCCTTACATACAAATATGATTTAAGATTATGTCAGTTTTTGAATAAGTTTTTTTGTATTGACCGTTGCTAGGCGGTTGCTAGGAAAACGATTTTTTTTCCAAGCTGTGCGATTTTTTTACCGTACGTAATAGGAATCTTTTATTGATCGCAGACGGTGTGTTTTTAAGTATTTACAGTAGTGGTCGTAGGTAAACAACTATTAATCAATTTTGGAAATAACTATCCTTTACCATTGCACAAGAGTCTAAGCGTCGAATCTCTGATCTACGTATGCGGTTAAAAATTTCATAGTGTGAAGTATATCTTAGAAAAAATCAAAGCGTAAGTGGAGAATTTATGGTGTTTTCAAAATCATTTCCTTGGACAGAAATCAGGATTTTATTAAATATCTCTATTTTCTGTATTTATGGGAAGTAGATCGTTAGGAACAGAAAATTTGACCTAACCGAGATCTAAATCTAGGACCTTTTAACGTTACTCAAACTCTTAGATCCATTCAACGTTCTTATTTTTCCACTACACATAAATACTTGGACTAATGAAACAAATGAATAACGCCTTGAACAAAAAACGTCAATACTACAGTTACTTGGGAGATAAATGTCTCGAAGTCAACAACCTCACGGATTTCAAATTCGTAAAATGTTGTGTTATGAAGATTTTGTATTAAAAATAGATGAAACTGAAACGGCTGCATAGTAAAGCTTCAAAAATATAGTAGGAATCTTTCTGAATAATCACAAAAGTCACAGCGAAAAGCAAGGTGAACGTTATCACCAAGATTTAAAAGAAATGGAAAAAGGTATAAGGATAACTGGAATATAAATAAAAAGAGTTCGCTAAAAGCGAAAACGTTAATTTAAAAAATACAACTACCCAAGCATTTTCCCTAAATCGCATACCTCTCTGATGTATTCGTGAAACACCTTCGTATATGAATTGAGTGGTTTCGAAAATAGTGTGAGTGCCGGTGACAAACTGACTTCAGGTTCGTGTTCAGCAGGTCGGAAATTATGCGGAGAGGGTTATGAAATCCAGTTTTTCCCAGGACGTTATAAATCTTAAGCAAATTCGTAAATAAGCCATTTTTCGAAGGCTTTGAGGGACATTTTCCAAACTGACTTAATTTTTGTGTTATCGGGTTCGAAAACAGTCTAATAAAAGGGAAACAGACTACTCTTTTCGATTTGTGTGCCTGTGTTTGTGATTATTTTTTATGGTCTTGCCCAATCTTTTCCAAATTCTAATCATAAAATACAAGATAGTGCGGAAAATCTAGCCTAGACCCGTTGTCTATGAAATGGATATTCTTGTAAGATGGCCGATACTCTCTGTATCTTCATCAATAAAATTCAGTACTGCTTCTTCCAAAGCCGTTGTTCTATTTCCAATCAAAATTATAAATTCTTTTCATAATTCTATTTTAAAGGGTCCGTTTTAATAAATATTCCGTAAAATGCAAAAATAAATTAAATGGTTTATTTTACATGTACCTATTTCGTGTTAGTTCTCTCCCAAAATCAATTAATAGCTATTAGAAACAAAAATATGAGCTATTTTCTTTGAAGATTTACGATATTATTTTCACTTCGATACATTCGACAGGTATGTATTTTTCATTATTACTATTTCAATAGATTATTTTTTATTGTTATTTTATACATATAATTGCAAATAACTAGAATGCCTATAGAATTACTTCGTTTAAAGTTGCTATATATTTGAAGAGTCATTTGATGGGAATCTGGGATTTTTTTAAATTAATCTTTAAAGTAAAATTGTGGATATGGCCTGAAAATCAGTTTTGGGAAAAAGCAAACGTATCCTACATTTTCTATACAGCAATTTCTAATTTCTATAATAAATTTACCGTAACATCAAAGATTAAATCAGTTGTTTGGGCTATTCAATGAAAAACTACCTACCATAAATTAATAAGCTAACTGAAATTGCTATAACGCCTATAGCGGTTAAAAAGTTGAAAGTTAAATTTATATTTAGTTGCATTTTTATATCGTCTTTATGACATATGGGATCCATTTACAAACTTTTGTTATAAATTCCTTCAACAAACAAAGTAAATTTGTATAACGGACTTCTTCAAAATTTTGTTCTCATTAATTCATTAATTTACATAAAAAATAAAGTTACAAAATTAAGTATTATTTGCATTCACCTCGGGAAGAAGTATTTTTTTATATTTTCCACGATATATTTAGCAAATATAAACTAACATTTTTGCATCAAATCTACGTCAAAAGCAGAGAACATCATTTTCTGCGAAGCGTTATGTATGTACATATTCATTATTTCTAAAACGGGATCTTTTGAGTTAAGTTTGCAAATAAAAGAAGGCAGGCTTTGATGTTTTCAGTGCGAATAATACAAGACATTATTGAGATATAAATAACTGTCACGTTAAGTTGGCGATACTGAATTTCATTCATTATTAAGGATGTTTGTCGAACCGGGATCTATTTCCATCTTCATGGGCTGCCATGGAATGTAGAGGAAAAATGCAAACAATGGTGACAGGATGTCAATTGTTCTAGATGTGTATCAAATGTAGGCTGCAATATGGGGTTCCTTTTGTTTATTTCCAAAAATATCTGTAGGTTTATTTATTCATGTAAAAATAACATTGTAATTTTTTTGTAATTAAACAGCAAAAGGGTACAATTTCGGTCATGTTGTTGATTTATTTCGTTAATAATTAATTCCAAAATAATTTTTCCATTAAACATGAATTTATTTTCCAGTCTCACGAAATATGTACCTCAAAAGTTATTGATTTTATTTGGTCTTTAAATATATGTATACATGATCGTTACCTATTAAATTAAACTAAATTTAATTCATCTAAAATTTTCTTAAAGTTACCATCAGTTGACTATGTTCTGATACCAACTATTTAGTTTCGACATAAGCATATATATATATATATAATTAAAATCTTCTTATTAGTGGGATTAAAGCCTATTTTTTAGATGAAACTCTTTTTTCTATGTAAAAGCTTTCACAATATTTTATTGCTTCTTCAGTTACACTATAAGTTATAGATATAGTTATAATAATTTACAATATAAATGTGGATTACTTACAAGAAACTGAGTTATTGATATTTATATATAGATTGATAGATTTTGGACATTTACATTAAATGACATTTCATAAATTTAGGAAAACAAAAACAATAATTATTTTATATTTATATAGAATTAATATTAGTGTTAGTATTACTAGTGCTATGATTTAGATTTTTATCTATAGAAAGTATGTTGGAAAATATAATGTTAATATCTTTTGTATCTGTTTTTTTATTTAGAGTATTTTCTTCCTGGTTAATATAAAACATTTCTAAAGAACATCTTTTAGAATAATCCTTTTCTGTTGTTAAAATTTTAAAATTTTCAAAATCCATTTTATGTCCTGTAGAATTAACATGTTGTGAAAGTGCACAAGCATCTGGTCTTAATCTAATATCACTTTTATGTGAAGAAATTCGAGACTTAATATTTCTAGAAGTTTGTCCTATGTATAACTTATTACAATTTAAACAATTTATTTTATAAACTACATTAGATCTATTTTCGATTTTTACTTTATCTTTAACTTTTGAGAATAGATTTCTTACTGTTTTTATTGTTTTATTTGCAATTGTAATATTACTTTCTTGTTTTAAAACATTTTTAATTTTTGGTGTTAATTCTTTTATATATGGAAATGATTTATATTTTTTAATATTAGAATTTAATATGTGTTCATTATTTATTATATTACTTTGATTATCATTATTATTAATTATGTTATTTGATCTTCTAGTTGAAAAAAGGAGTTTATTGGGTAAGAATTTTCGAGAAATAATGTTTTTAATTTTATTATACTTTCTTCTTTTAATGTTGGATGACATATTTTTTCTATTCTGTTTTTCATACCAAGTACTAAATTTATTTTTGTTTTTTCAGAGTGATAAGAATAGTAATTCATATATCTACCAGAATTCAAAGGTTTTGTATACCAATCAAGTTTAATTTTATTTTCTGTAGTTCTAATAAGTTTGGTATCTAAAAAGGGTATACTATTATTGTTTTCAGTCTCTAATGTAAATTTTATATATTGATTATAATTGTTAAATGTTTTTAAAATTTCGTTTTCTGAACCTTCTGGAATAGAACATATGATGTCATCTACATATTTTTTTTAAAATGGTAGTTCAAAAGATAATTTTGGAATGCAAGTTTTAAGAAGATCATCCATAACATATTGGGCAAGAATTGGAGAAATATTAGAGCCCATAGGTGTTCCAAAAATTTGTTTATATGTTGTATTATTTAATGAAAATACTGTGTTATTGAAAATAAATCTTAAAATCATTATGAAATTTTCTTTTTTTATATTACAATGATTACTAATTGTATTCCATTGTGTTTCAATTATATATATTGTAATATCTAATGGAATATTTGTAAAAAGTGATACTACATCTAGACTGATAATGACATAGTTATTTGGAAGATGAAAATCATTAAAATTTTCTGAAAAAGTGAAAGAATCTTTTATAAAATAAGGATTATTGGAATTATAAGAATTTGTTAAAATTTCCGTTATAAATTGTGAAAGTTTACTGGTAGGTGCATCAATAGAAGAAATAATTGGTCTAAGAGTTAAAATTAGTTTATGGATTTTTGGTAAACCATAAAATCTTGGACATACTGAATTATAGATAGTTAGATTTTTAGCAGTGTTTTGGATGATCTTTTTAAAACTTGCTTTCCAAAATTATCTTTTGAACTACATTTTTAAAAAAATATGTAGATGACATCATATGTTCTATTCCAGAAGGTTCAGAAAACGAAATTTCAGAAACATTTAACAATTATAATCAATATATAAAATTTACATTAGAGACTGAAAACAATAACAGTATATCCTTTTTAGATACCAAACTTATTAGAACTACAGAAAATAAAATTAAACTTGATTGGTATACAAAACCTACGAATTCTGGTAGATATATGAATTACTATTCTTATCACTCTGAAAAAACAAAAATAAATTTAGTACTTGGTATGAAAAACAGAATAGAAAAAATATGTCATCCAACATTAAAAGAAGAAAGTATAATAAAATTAAAAACATTATTTCTCGAAAATTCTTACCCAAAAAAATTAATTAATAAACTCCTTTTTTCAACTAGAAGATCAAATAACATAATTAATAATAATGATAATCAAAATAATATATTAAATAATGAACACATATTAAATTCTAATATTAAAAAATATAAATCATTTCCATATATAAAAGAATTAACACCAAAAATTAAAAATGTTTTAAAACAAGAAAGTAATATTACAATTGCAAATAAAACAATAAAAACAGTAAGAAATCTATTCTCAAAAGTTAAAGATAAAGTAAAAATCGAAAATAGATCTAATGTAGTTTATAAAATAAATTGTTTAAATTGTAATAAGTTATACATAGGACAAACTTCTAGAAATATTAAGTCTCGAATTTCTTCACATAAAAGTGATATTAGATTAAGACCAGATGCTTGTGCACTTTCACAACATGTTAATTCTACAGGACATAAAATGGATTTTGAAAATTTTAAAATTTTAACAACAGAAAAGGATTATTCTAAAAGATGTTCTTTAGAAATGTTTTATATTAACCAGGAAGAAAATACTCTAAATAAAAAAACAGATACAAAAGATATTAACATTATATTTTCCAACATACTTTCTATAGATAAAAATCTAAATCATAGCACTAGTAATACTAACACTAATATTAATTCTATATAAATATAAAATAATTTTTGTTTTTGTTTTCCTAAATTTATGAATGTCATTTGATGTAAATGTCCAAAATCTGTCAATCTGTATATAAATATCAATAACTCAGTTTCTTGTAAGTAATCCACATTTATATTGTAAATTATTATTATTATATCTATAACTTATAGTGTAACTGAAGAAGCAATAAAATATTGCGAAAGCTTTTACGTAGAAAAAAGAGTTTCATCTAAAAAATAGGCTTTAATCCCACTAATAAGAAGATTTTAATTATATATACAAAAGCCACGAATATCTTTTCTATATATATATAAAGTCAAAAAATTAGACGGCTGTCTAAGTTAAAAACCAAATTTCTTTCTAGACGGGGATGCAGCCAAGGATAAAAAAGTTACACTCTTTTAAATTTTCAAGCTTTCGAAACTGTATTTTGTTTCTTCATCAGGAAAAAACGACAATAGGAAACAAGTTAAAATTTTCATATAACATAGTCAATTAAAAATTACTTACTATGCGAGAATTATATTGAAGTAAGTCAACATAATAGGTACACCTACCGCGGACATAGGTCGTTATTACAAAAAATTAAAAACATCACAGGTTTAAAAACGGAAAATTGTACAAATATAAAAAAATTTTAAATTCATAACTACAGCAGACTAGAGCCGAAATCAAACAAAATGAACAATGTCGCCTGTCTTTTAGGTACGAATATCAGATAAGGAGGAAAAAAGTGAAAAAATATTAAAGATTTTGTTCCCTTAATACTTATGCGGAGAACGGGGAAACTCTACCAAAAATTTTCAAACTGTTAATTAGTTAGATTATTGAACAAAAATAACAACAAAGGTCACATGCCACTATACAGGGTGTCGCCTGAAAGACTGTCCCTGTTATTCAAATATTGATTTAATAAAAAAGTATAAATTACGAGACCATCGATATCAGTCATTGCATTCAATGGATTGCTTCCCTTGCAATATGACACATCTCTAAAAATTTTCTTTTTTTTTATGGTTTGTTTCTGAATCTAATACTAAAATTTCGTCATAATTGATACTGTGATCCGAGGATAAACAATGATTTGCCAACATGCAACTGTGTTTATTCAGTCGTATGTCACTTTTATGTGCTGTAACTCTATCTTTTAGTTTTTGTTTTGTTTGACCTATATATTTCAAATCACAATCCATACATGGGATGCAATATACTACACTGGACCGCTACAATAGCAGATCTTTATCTTTTAATTTAGTGAACAGATTATTTACCGTTAAGTTGGCTTTTAAAAATCATTCAATCAATTCATGATAGTTGGCGCCGCAACTGACGAAATGTTTTTCCATTTCTCTTATTAAGAACCTATGTAATATACGATTCTGCAATGTGTTTGCAATAAAAAAATACCAAGTGCTATGCAAATACTCAGAATTCGTCGCCAAAAAAGTTTATTCATTTTGCAGATATCGAATAACTGGGAAACTGTTACCTGTACAAATGTAAATGGGTGGTGAATAAACTACATTTATAGAGCTTTTGTTTGTGACAAAAATACTGACAGAAAACGGACTATGCCTTCATATAAAAGACAGTCTGTAGACATATGCTTATATGTTTCCTACTCCAATTTACCATCAATAATTTTTTTACACACATTTTTATGCAAAAAACGCAGTTTTTTAGTTTTTTGCTTATAAAACCTAAACTAACGAAGCAATTTGAATGTTATCACGAGACAGTTTGTAGAGAATCGAAATACGAATAAAAGGAGAGGTTGATCGATCCTATTGCAAAATAATGCACCAAAAAATTTAAATTGCAATCTTGCTAAAACTAATGCCTGCTTTGTGCATATTTAAAGTACATACAGGGTGTTCCACTTAAGAGGGATTCTTCTGTAACTCTGTAATAAAAAAATGATTTTTATAAAAGTTGCCTGGAATCATGTGAAGAAAACAGTTTTAGCTTACAGGGTGTTCCTTTTCGCGTGGGTGCTACATAACTTTGTTATTTTAAATGGAATAACCTGTATATTACTATTAGGTAGAGTTTATTAAGTATACATGGTTACCGTTTTCGAGATATTCAGTAATTAAAAAAAAACGATTTCAGTTCTCTAATTTTTTTTCTCATGATGATCTCCTTAAAAGATTTTCTCTAACTTCATTGAAGGATCGAAGAGATAAATTTTCACTTTCTTTTCTTCATAAGCTATGTCAGGGTGTTATAGACAGCTGTGATTTGATTAGTTATTTATATTTTCATGTTCCTCGTGCAACATCCAGGCATGATCAGTGTTTTTATTTATCAACTCCTCTTACAAATATTCTCAAATACTCTCCCATATGTGCAGTTACTATAATATTCATCAAGAGTCTTTGGACCTATTTGCAAACGTGTCAACTAATAATAAATCATTGAGTGATCATGCATTATATTCATGGTGATTTAGGTTAAGTACGTTGGTATACATCTTTTTTTTTGTATTATGTTATTTAGTTATTAAATGTATTCTATTTTTCTGTTTTTACCCATCCTGTAAATGGAATTTTCTGTTGGGTGGTGTATAAAATAAAATAAAAATAAATAAAATAAAATAAACGACACTTATAATATTCTTTCTAANTTAAAAAAAAGGTTAAAAAACAGCAGCGATTTCTTTCTTGACGTTTCGTTCCTGATCAGGAACTTTTTCCAAAGGCTTTTATTATTAAAATTGTTATAATTAATAAAATTAAAACCTAAACAACAACCATTTTACGTCAAAATTTTAAAAATATGCATCAATCGTCATACAGTGGACATATTTTCATAATATATAATGTAATCGCTTTTTCAACATAATGAACTGAAACTTTATATTCATGCTAATCTTTTAGAGAGAAATAACTTTTCATTATAACATTTTCGCCTAGGGTCGAAAATAAAGGTACGTTATTCTCGGTTTGCAGTTTTCGTCTGCCCCTTGTATATAACAAATGTTTTATGAGGTTCGATGGGCGCTATTTTCATATGACGACGAACCTTTTTAAATAACGAAGTTGACAACTACTTCCGGTGTAACCGGAAGTGCTACGTTGATGGCATTATTTTCGTTAAAGAAAACATATCTGATAACCCCTGTATACAAAATTTCAGAGTCATATTGTCTTTGGTTCCTCTGAAACGTTTAATAGGCCACTTACAGTGAAGAACCCTATATAAACTTTTTTGCTTATTTGCTTTATTGGAATTAATATAGAAAAATGTAATTTGATTATTGTTTACACAGGGTGTCCGGAAAGATCATGTCAAAAATGAAAGGATATACAGGGGAGGTCAAAATAGTTGTAGTTCTTCATAAAAAAAAATTCTGATCGGGCTTCGTTATGGAGTTATTCGCCTTCAAAGAAAGAAGTTTGAAAAACAAATTCCAATTATTATAACTTCAAGTAGTTACCAGGACAACAATCAAATTTGGGCAATCAAAGTAACTCATAGCAATGTTCATTTCCAATTTTAAACGGATATTCAATATGGCTGGATTAAACAGAAGCAGGCAAAATTATCCATTTACATTTAAACATTTTTGACGGCGTTGCCAAATTAGGCATTTTTCTTTCATAGTTTTATTCCTCCCTCACTTTGCTTAAAAAAAGGTATACCATATATCAGTCGATATCTTGTACCGTTTATGAGAAAATTGAATTTTATTAACAGTATTAATCATAAATGCCATATTAACATTTTCGTGAAATCTTCAAGTTCAATCAATCAAGTATGTATAATTAGCAATTAGATATTTGTCATAAATCATTTTGACATCATTTGCTGATTCAATGTCATGGAGAATTTTAGTTATGAAGAATTTGCAGATATTCATCTAATGTATGAACTTGTAGAATGTAACGCTTCTGAAGCTGTTCGGATTTACGCCAACCGCTTCCCAAATAAAATTTGCATATTTGAAGTGACAAAAACCCCCATGTGCTATTATTATTACAAAACACCAACAAAAATTTATCATTATGGGAATAATTGGAAACTATTTTGTGGGACCGCATATCATTGATGATACTTTAAATGGGGATAAATACCTATATTTACTGCAAGAACACCTTAACCCGTTATTGGAACATGTTCCTTTAAATATTTGAAATAACATGTGGCTTATGCACGATGGTGCACCAGGGCGGTAACGGCTTATTTAAATACCACATTTCCCGATCGATGGATCGGTCAAGGTAGTCGTTTTCCGTGGCTCTCTCGATTTTCCGATCTTAATCCACTCGATTTTTTTCTTTAGAGCCATCTTAAAAATCTTGTTTATCAAACTCCTATAGATAATAGGGAAGAATTATTTATTAAATCGCATAATTACATATGCCGACATCATTCAAAATGACCACTACATGTTATTTCGAAAGTGATTGAGCATTTTTAACAATAATAATAATAATAGTTTATTGGTGTTACTGTACTTATACAAGTCAGAATAAAAGCACTAAAAATACTTAAAACTAATTTAAATGTATAACATTGTATGACAAGCACAGACATCTGCGCATCACAAAATATAACAGATGTCACACAAAAACAAACTCTAGATCACATATAATCATGCTCAGCTAATAAAGTGTAAATCGTTACATGACAAGAATTCCCTATAGTGGTAAAATGCCTGCCCCAGGAGAAACCTCTTCACCGTATTCTTAAAGGATTTTTAGAAAATTCATTGAAGTTCAAGGTGCACATATTGAATATCTTACTTAACAGTTCTCTTTTCTTTTAAACCAAGATTTGTACAAAGATGTTAGTATCATATTTTTGATACAATAAATGTGTTAATAAAATTCGATTTTCTCAAAAACTGTACAAGATATCGATATACGGTATACCTTTCTTTTAGCAAAGTGAGGGAGGAATCGTATGAAAGAAAAATGCCAAATTTGACAATGCTATCAAAGGTGTATAAACTTAAATGGATAATTTAATCTGTTCCTGTATAAACCAGGCATATTGAATATGAATTTAAACTTAGAAATGAACGTTACCATGAGTTACTTTAATTGACCAAATTTCATTGTTGTGATGGTAACGACTTAGAAGTTATAATTGGAATTTGTTTTTCAAATTACTTTCTTTGAAAGCAAATAGCTCCACAACGACGCCTGATAGGAAAAAATTTTTTATGAAGTAGGCACTACAATTATTTTGACCTCTCCTATATACTCCTTCATTTTTAACATGACCTTTCCGGACACCCTGTAATACGGATAATTAAATTTGGAACGAAATATGATTCATACTTTTTTTCTTAGAAACATGAAATAATTTTTTTCTTAGAAAAAAACCACAAAAGAGAGAGAAGAGAGAAAAGCACAAAAGTACAAAATGTATTGAAAAAACACCTCCATATTCGTACAGTGAGTCATCAGTAAAATTTTAGAATTTTTCACAACTTCATAACATACTATAAATGCATCTTTTTGTCTGTCTCACTCTCTCCGATATCTTCCCTCCTCTTTCTCTTTTTTCTCTAATTCATTGATGATGACCCTCTAATCATTAATAATATCTACATGAATTTCTTCAGCATGTCAGATGGTAGTTTTCGTTGTAAAATAATAAAAATAAAATGTCTAATGAACACAAAATTAGATGTGAAAAATTATATGTACGTTCCTTTGATAATTTTAGTATCTACAATCTACATACTTACTTATTCTCATTGGTAACTTGAACAGCTTTTCCTCCTGGCACTAATTCGTATGTTACCAATTTCCCCATATTATCTTCATCAACACTAAAAGTTAAATCAAGATCAGATACATCACCTTCATAATGTTTAACATAACTCAAACTTCGATAAAGAGCCGGATCCAATGACGGTAGTTCATCTACACAACTGTACAGAACCTGAGCCGTTTGTCCAGAAATTTGACTAAGAAAAAATGATGCAAATGGTACATCAACCACTATTCCTTCATATACTGCTTTGCCTGTAAAAGTAACAGATGAAAATATTTTAAAGCGAAGTGCAAAAGTTTTACCTAACATTCGACCAACAAATTCAAAGAGTTGTAAATGATTATCATGCATCATTGATGTCGGAGATGGATATAATCGTTCTTCACTAGTAGCTTTAAAGAGATTTAATGAGGGATCAAATACTCTCTTTATACTTTCCTCTAGAAATTCTTTAAAAACCCCATCTTGATCTATCCCCGCTTCATCTAAGCCTTGTTCATTGATAAATCTTACTCTTATAACTCCTTTCAATGCTTGGGTTGGCAAAAGAGCTAATTGCCTATAACCATCTTCAACAATTCGGTTTCTGTGAATATATAATTATAATAAAATGAAATAGCATTATGATTATGATAGAAGTCAGAAATAAACCTTCAATTTTGACTAAAACTAGGCAACTACATTAAATTAATAATGAGTAATTGAAACGACGTTTTTTAATGAAATGACTAATACTGACAGAGAAAATTTATTTGACTTATTATTTTCAACTTTTCATGAAAAAAGTGGATCAAACGAGTCATTAAAAATTGAACAAATATTTATTGTTTGAGCTTTTTTTTCAAAATACGTATAATTAATAATTATAATATTGGGAACATGTTTTTTTTTTTTTTAATAAAACCAACATACCTACCTATGAACGGTAATTAAAGTAGATTGTGGAGAGGCACATGCCGATTCTGTCAAACCAAGAACAGTCTTTTCATTGTGTATGTTTTTTTTAAACAATTTTACTCTATCCTCATGTGGGATGATATGTGGCATGGTTTGTAGGAGTATTTGAGGGGCTCTTTGCCCTTTCTCTAAATCTGCAATAAATGCTGATACTTTCAAATCTTTGATTATCCAATGACCTTCAGGAGTATATGACCGCCTACAATCTCTTCTATACAAAAGCATTAAAATTGTGTGCAAAGACTGAAAAAGGGTATTGTTTTGTATCGTTTTGAAATCTAAAAAGATACGATATAAAATATTTTTGATATTTTGTTCAGTATAAACTTACCAAATAAGTTTCCTAGTATAGCTTTATAAAGAAACATATTTATAAAATTAGACATAGCTACAAAATCATGCAGTTGGAATGGGTTCTGCTCTTCATACATCTCCATGTCATCGAGTATGCTGAAATGATAGAAAATAATATATTTGCACCCAATAATTTTGAATTTTCAGAACATTTCTAACTAGATTTCAGATAATATTTCTTTGCTGCAACGTTACAATTTGCAATAGAATACTGTAGGTTCTATTTCGATTGACCAACACTAAATAAAAATTCAAAATAATTTTTGCTAAAAATCACATGAAATGAAGTTAAATAATAAAAATTTAAAAAAATTTTTAAAAAAAATTTCTAGTTGTAATTGTATTAATTTAAACCAGTTGTAGTATATTATCTTTTGGGGTAGTGGTATGATCGTTGTCAATTAAAAGGATTTCGAGTTAAAACTGATTTTATTTTCTATAACTACAAAAAATGTGAACTTTTGCTGAGTAGGAAAAATGTATTGTCATTCGGACGACCGGGTCTAGGATCTTTGACCCGTCGTGTACTGCATTTATCGCAAAGTTGCAGATAGCAGTTAATGACAGTACACTAGGGTGTCCCTTATTTTGCAAAAAAAAATTATTTGCTAATTTTTTTGGGCTCATCCCCTAAAAATTTTCTATTGGGTCAGATTTACTCAAAAATAAAATTTCATCTCAATAGGTCGATATTAACCCGTGCCGACTTGAGCGCGAAATTTGAATGTTAGGAATTATAGGAATTATAGGTTTTGTAGTTTCAAGTAAGTGGAAAAGCTATTGATACATGTTTAATATCTAATTTTATATTACAGTTTAATACATTTTCATTCTTTAGACTGTATTACGGTTTTTACTATTCTTGTGGATACTTTCTTTTCAGTGTTTCTTTCCTGCAATCTGGATACAATGTATGATGTTCTTGAACACAACACAAGACAAATTGCTTCTGTTCCTCATCTACACTCAGCAGTCCATGAAAATCTTGCATTAATTTAACACCCCTTTCAGCACAGTCATTCACAGCTTTTAACTTCATAACTATCCTTTGAGCATCTAAATATGCAGTGTTGCTTGTCCATGTCGAAGGGCATTCTTGAATGAAACTATTGTCCATTTTCAGGCAAGAGAATAGACCTCTGCTTTTGGTTGACACAAAGTCGTCTAGTGTTATCACTGAAATGAAGTTAAGATTGAATTAGGAGATGTATATTAAGGAATTCAAAATTAAAGAATGGTAATTAGGATAAAATTAAACTTACCATATAATTGTCCATCCAATTCTCCATAAAGAGGAATATATCTCTTTTCCATGTGTAAATTCTCTCTTGCTAAATTTGCTACCATTTTGATTTTGATTTGTACGTCTACTTCATCATCAAAGAGTGATAGGATAGACAATTCTTCTGATAAATACCACATATGGTGACTAAATTTCTCTAGAGCTGCTTTTGAAATTGTAGAATCTATCCTTTCATATGATTTTAGATCTTTTAAAAAGCAGAGATCTTGATAAGGAGCTCTTACAGCTACACTGCACTGAAGCCACGGTTTGATATAAACAGTTACAATGAACAAAGAGACATCTCTTAAGGCATTTTTATTTACACTGGATAGTCTAAGTTGTGATCTTAGCAGAAACATTTTTAAACTATAAATAGCTCTTGCCATCCATCGAGCTTGATGCATAGCCCCAGGAGGGCATATTTTTAGTTTTCTTGTAGAATGTCCTTCCAAAAACATTAAAGAGAGTTCTATAAGTTCACGATAATCACCTCTCAGTGTTGGTTTATCTAATTCACTTTCATAAAAGTCTAACATTTCTTTAATTTCCGGTTCATTAAAAAACATTTCCACATTCTCTTTGCCACTTTGAAAATTATTGGGATTAACACTTTTCCAGCTTTCCCTAAAATGTTTAAAAAGTGGTATGTCAGGACTGCTTGTTACATCACGTACTTTACATTCAAATACACATCGTAAAATAAGTTCATATATGTGGTGACGGCACGGAAAAAACAATAATTCCCTGTCCAATTTTTGCTCAAGTAAGACACATGCTCCATTAAAACGTCCAGTGTTTGAAGCAGTTGTGTCACAGCAGAGAATTTGTACACTGTCTGCTATACCCCAATACATTAATGCATTCCAAACAGCGTTGGCTTGCTCTTTACCAGAAGAATTCTGTAATTTTGGAATACCGATGAGCTGCTCCCTGTCCCCACATGTAACAACAATTGGAAGTCTTTCTTCTTTTGGATCCCTGACATTTAATGCAGGCAACAGTTTACCATCCCAATGGACAGTAAGAATTGCAGGTATATCATTCTCGAAAGCAGATTTAATTGTCTCATAACGTTCTCTTCTCTTCTTTTGTCTGATTCGATGAATAGAAGATTTATTAATAGAAAGTTGTTCTGTATTGTGGCCAAGTGCCTCTGCTGTCGCCTGAAGGATGTAAACAGAATCTCTTACACTCAGCTGGCATCTATCCAAAGCAGCCACTAATTTAGGTGTAATAAAATCTTTCGTACCACGGCTAGCAGCATTTGATGTAATTGTACTCTCCGAAGTCTCTCCGAAAAATTCTTCTTCTGAACTTGGAAGTGTGTTATTTGAATCTTCAGATGATGAAGAAGGAGGTACAGCAGTAGATGTAGACGCTGCACACTGTTGTTTCTCTTTCCTTTTCTCTTCTTCTAATTGTCTTTGCCTTGTCCTTTTTTCTTGATCTGCGAGTTTTTGGTCTATTCCTGCAAGGTAGCCTTTACGTCCTGGCTCTCTCTGCCTAAGTAAAAACATCCTGTCTTCTTCCAACTTCATCATTTTTAGAGCATTCGCATGTGCAATATCAAATAGATTGTCCAAATTATTTCTAAACTCCTGTTCACGATGCTTAAAAATATCTTCACACTTGTTTGCGTTTTTTTGCAATTTTCTCCACTCCGAATACAAGTTAATAAGTTTTTGTGAACAATGCTGATTAGCTCTTGTTGGAATTCTTGCTTTTTCCCAAAATATCAAGCACTCGCGAACCACAAGATTAGCACTTACATTGAGAGTTAATTTTACCTCCCGCATATTATAAAATAAAACTTCAAGCACTTGTCTATTTGATGGTAATTTGTGTCCAGTTATTTGGTGTTTTATATCTCCTATTAAAAACACACGCTCCCTGGCACTGCGTAATTGATGTGACATTATGTTAGTTTTACGATCCGAAAACACATGTGACACGATGGATAACAAATAAAGAACTGACTGTAATGCACATACTGATAGGCTCAGGCCTTACTCAGCGCTGGGTGACAAGTGCAGACTTCATGCGACTTCGCGCTCAAGTCGGCACGGGTTAGAATACTTCGATCTCAACAAAATTTTATATAGGCATGTTTTAGAGTCATTCGAACAAAATTGGAGGGTGAGCATTTAAAATTTTCGAGGTCGGAAAATAAGGGACACCCTACAGTACACCTTCCCCTCCTACAAAGTAATAATTTTAGAAAGTAGCATGGTTAAATGCGTATTCTAAAATGCTTATACTATAATTTATTATATGATACCATCAAATTATTTTTACATAATAATTTTGTGTACACCTAATTAATTTATTATTATTAATATTTACATGCTCATTTTCTATCAAAATTGTGGAATTAAAACCATTTTGACTGATAATTTTAAATGGACCTATACCTATACGAGGTATCTAATTTTTGCTTATGACGTCTCTTTAACGTGACTAGGTCATTAAGAGAAAAATTAGATGGATTTGTATGTTTATTGTAATTAAGTTTTCGTTTTTCCTTCGCTTTATTAAGAAATTCTACTGCCCTTTTGTAAGCTCCATTAAATCTAAATTTAATTTCATTTGAGTAATCATCTATATTGTATTCATATATTGGTGATACTTTAGTGAAAATTTCATTTGGTAAATTTGCTATTTTACCAGGCCAATTAGTATGGTGAATAGTTTGTATCTGAGTGTGGAGTTATATTATACGCAAAAAATAGTATGGTATCTCAATTAGAATTTGTTGAATTTGCAACAAGATATTCATTTAATACTCTATGATTTCTCTTTAAACTATCTAATGATTCATGGTGATAAGCTGATGTTAAATGTTTTATTTGCAAAAGTTTATTAATTGATTTTTGGATTTACATAATTAGTTCATTTATATAATCTGTTTTTAAAATTTAAAAAATAGGTTCCAAATTTCATCACAAATTCTTCAACTAAGGCTTTAGTATAGTTTTAGCGTCTTTACTTTCGAATGAAATGGCTTGTATAAATTTTGTCAAGTTGCATTGAATAGTTAAATATCTCATATTATTTTCAGTTATTTCCAATGGTCCTACGGTATACATTGAAAGTGATTAAAAACTTATTGCAGGAATTTCTGTAATTACAAGAGGTTCAACAATATGCTTATCTTACTTTTATTACATTCTTTGCAATTTTGTACGCGCCTTTTTACCACTTTTGACATATTTTCCAAGCATATTTTTGCTTTAATTTATTTAGAGCTCCTATTAGTGAATTATGATATTTTTCTATGAGTTTATTTTGAAGGTCGATATCATTTTATTCACGCCACGTTTCTGCCTACCAGGTCCGACACCTGAGAGTATTCGATGTCGTGTTTCTTGCATGCGTTATCAAGGCCTTTTATGCCTTGGTCACCGCGAGCGAGCCTCTTGGCCAACTTGGTGCCGGAACCACAGAAGCGGTACCCGGGAATATGCACTTCGAAACGTAACTTGTTGATTAAAGAATTGAAAAGTGCCATGTTACCTGTACCACGCACGCGAACAAACTAAGGTGCGCCAGGTGAGAGCTACCTATTTATAGTCGATGCACACCTGTCCTTCGGCCAGTATTGATTATGCGTTTCAAGAAGTTGCAGCAGGTGACAGCCTTGAAATCGAAAACATCGATTTCGTGGACGACGATAAACAATTCAAGAAACATGGGCCCCTGCTACCACATAGTCTTAGATCTATTATCTGTGCACCCTCGAACTGTGGCAAAACAAATGGATTGTACTTTAAAAATGTTTACGTCTACTGTATCAGCCTAAATATAAGTATCTGGAGAAGGTTCTCCATTTACTTGTCAAGAACAGCGACGACATATTACCGCCGGCCCAATCTAAATTTGACTCGGTGTTTATCTTCGATGACAAGGCATGCGATAACCAAGCCCGATACATGACTATTTCAACATGGGTCAACATAAGCGGGTGGACTGCTTCTGTCTCTATCAGACTTATACGCGTATACCGAAGCATTTGGTGAGAGACAATGCCCACTTTATGGTGCTGTTCAAGCAGGATGACCTCAATCTGAGACATGTTTATAACGATCATGTAAATACAGATGAGATTCGAGGATTTCAAACATGTGCTCCTTATGCTGGACAGACAGATAGATGGTTCCTGGTGATAGACAAGGATAGCGACATTGCCAGCGTCTTGATGAGTATATATAACTGTAAAGCGTAAAGGTGTGCATTATCATTAGTCATTCGTTGGCCGTGTATCATTATGGATGCGACCGCTACCACTAATAACATTATCAAGGCTCAAATTCCTGTAAAAGAAGAAAATGGACATATAATCATACCAGAACTCAACTCAGGCAAAATTTATGTCCCTAGAACTTCAACGAATAGCGAAAATCACCTTGCAGAAATCGAAGTCCACAATTTGACTAACAAACATCAAATCATTTACCTTTCTGACTTTCAAAATTCTGAACCTTTTAATGTAGAAGATTACGAAATTTTTAATTGTGAAGTTATACCACCTATAACATGCGATCAAATTAATGTAAAAGAATCCATTAGAGTAAATCATTTAAATAAAGAAGAAAAATATGCAATCCTAAATTTATGTGAAGAATATGCGGATATTTTCCAAAATCCTTCAGACCAATTGACCTTTACAAGCACCATTAAATACGAAATTAAAACCACTGACGAAACACCATGTCATACTAAAACTTATCGATACCCACACACATATACAAACAAGAAGTACAAAATCAACTTGCCAAAATGTTAAACGATGGAATAATTAGACCTAGCATATCACCATGGAGTTCACCCATCTGGATAGTTCCGAAAAAAGCAGACGCATCTGGAAAGAAAAAATGGAGAATAGTTATTGACTACCGATCCCTAAACAACAAAACTATTACAGACAGATATCCAATTCCTAACATAACCGATATTTTAGACAAATTAGGACGAAGTTGTTACTTTACGACATTAGACCTCGCCTCTGGATTTCACCAGATAGAGATGTCACCAAATTCAGTTCAAAAACAGCTTTCAACACAGAACATGGACACTACAAATTCTTACGAATGCCATTTGGACTGAAGAATGCTCCAAGCACCTTTCAACGTATGATAGATAATGTTCTTAGAGAACACATTAACAAAATTTGCCTTGTATACCTAGACGATATCATTATTTTCTCCACTTCGTTACAAGAACACATTTCCAATTTAAAACGAATATTCGACACATTAAGAAAAGCAAATTTGAGAGAACAATTAGACAAATCTGAATTTTTGAAAAGAAACGTATAATTTCTTGGACATATAGTCACACCAGACGGAATTAGACCGAACCCGGAAAAAATCATAGCAATAAAAAAATTCCCAATCCCAAAAACACATAGAGAAATAAAATCTTTCCTAGGAATACTTGGATATTATAGGAAATTCATTAAAGATTTCGTTAAGATTACAAAACCCCTCACACAATGTCTAAGAAAAGATAGAAAAATAGAATTAACACCAGAATATGTTTCATGTTTTGAATATTGTAAAACTTTACTTTCTAACGAACCAATTTTGGCATACCCAGATTTTGAAAAACCATTTGAAGTGACAACAGATGCTTCAAACTATGCCGTAGGAGCTGTATTTTCCCAGGATAACAAACCAATTGCATATGCGTCAAGAACACTAAATCCAGCAGAGATCAACTACTCTCTATAGAAAAAGAACAATCAATTGTATGGAGTTGTAAATGCTTTAGGCCCTATCTTTACGGAAGATAATTTACGATATACACAGACCACAAACCTTTAGAATGGTTAGCAAACTTGAAAACACCAAACACTCGACTTATACGATGGAGACTACACTTGGAAGAATTCAACTATATTATCAAATACAAACAAGGAAAATCAAACTATGTAGCTGATGCTCTATCAAGAATCAAATTAGAAGATAGACCACAAGAAATAAATGTATTAACAAGAGCAGCCACCACTCAATTGGAAGATGACTTATTATCAATGATAAACAACGTAGACGAAATACCTGACGTAGATGAAGAAAACATACTAAAAAATTATGTTGAAACCCATGCAAAGAACTCACAACAAATTTATGAAACGATTCAAACCAAAATTCAGACTGAGAAAGAAAAACACACAGAAAATATAAACAAAAACCGCATTGACCCTGAAAATTTAAATCCTAATGATACCATTTATATAAAGAATGATCAACTAAGAAATAAGGTAAATCCGAGATTTATAGAAACAAAAGTAGAACAAGACCAAGATAAAAAAGTACAAACACACCGCGGAACTTATCATAAGAAAAGAGTAAAAAAGAAACGTATCCTTGTTCCAGGTACTCGACAACGCGGAAGACCTAAGAAAACAGACAATGACACACCTATTATTGATCCTAATCCAATTTCTCCCGATAATAATTTGTCAAAAAAAAGAACTAACAAATACTCGACAACAACTATTGTTACTAAATAAACAAATACAAGACATGGATAACAAAACAAACATAAATACTGGACTATCAACTTCAGTTACACAAGCATTACAATTAACTTCAAAAACAAAAGACAAGCTAGAAAATCTTGTACCAAATGTAAAATCACGTCCGAAACGCGGATTAATAAACCTTGTAGGTAGCGCAAATAAATGGCTCTTTGGTACAATGGATGACTCTAACCGTAAAGCAATAAATAAAGCAATCACTAAATTAAATAAAAATAACAATCAAATTGAATATCAATTAAAAACTCAAATTAGTTTAACGTCACAACTTATCAATGACTATAATAAAACCATCACAATACTGTCAGAAAATCAGAAAACTATTCAAAATTTCATGAATCAATATGTCACAGAATTTAATGGACAACTTACCCATATGTAATCTACCGTCTCAATTCAAAATATCTTGTCACAATTATTTGTAAACTTAAATTATATAAATAAATTCCTAGACGAATTGGAAAATGCAATTACATTTGCATCTTGGAACTTGGTTCATAATTCAATCTTGTTAAAACAAAGTTTAATTTACGTTTTGCAAAACTATTACCTTTATTTAGGAACATCTGTTCATTTCTCTGATGATAATATCATTTTTACTATAAGATTGCCAATCTTAACAAACGAGATATACTCCTACTACCATTTAATCCCAGTTCCAATCCAAAACCTTACTATTATTCCAATATCACCTTTCATGGGAATGAGTACTGAAACTTATATTACAACACAAAGATGCCCAAGAATAGAAGAAATCTACATTTGTGATGCACCAAGTCAACTCCACGACGACAGTTGCCTCGACCTATTGCTATCCAAAGGAAACCACAAAAACTGCCAAGTCCACTACATTTCCAGCAGTAAAAACATTGTCACCGCTATTGAAGATAACCAAATTCTAGTGATCCCAACAAACACACTTCAAACTCCTAACTGTCAAAACGGAATACAACTAGTGTCACAACCAGCTGTCCTAAGCCTACCTAAAGGTTGTACTACAATTATCAATGGACAAAGGTTCACTTCATCACAAAACCAAATAACATCTCCAGTTTACAAATTACCAAAAATTGACATCCAACAATTATGGAACTTAACTATCAACAAAAACCAACCCCTACATTTACAAGAAGTCGACACTTCAAACCTAGACTCACTGATGGAGTTAGCTAAAACCACAAAGCTGACCCAATTCCACCTAGAGCCTGCTACGCTCTTGGACTCTATGCCTTTCGATCGTAAGCTTAATCATCCTAGTCTTCGCATATACTCGATGCCGAAAGCGTTGCCCTAGACGAGGGGTCGGCAAGTAAGTTTAGGTGCGGTCCGGATACTTTTGAAAATTTTTAATGAGATCCAGAAAAAAATTCAATTTCTTATTTTTTTTATTTTAATTTGGACTCAAATTTAATTTCTTACTAATTAAGAACTCAAAACACTCACACAATTGTAAAATACTAGAAAAAATGATAAGATTGGCACTTAAACGTAAAAAACATTTTTTAAATAATTTATTTTAGTAATTTATACTTTCAAAAAATTTTTGACGGTCCAGTATTTTACCTTCCGCGGTCCGGACCTGGACCGCGGTCCGCCAGTTGCCGACCCTTGCCCTAGACTATTTGGATGGTTACCTAACCCACTCAAGGACAAGAAAACTACCACTGCCTTGTTCTCAAAGGAGATCTCATCGCCAGGAGACGATGCTGAAACTTCGGCGGGAGGAGTAATATTAATATCCCGTTAACCCCTGTATACATTTTTATCTCTAATTCTATATTTTTCCATAACAATAATACTATATTAGATATCTTGCTTAGCTAGATAAAATAAATAGCTTACGTTGTGAATTAATTACTATAAATTGTTAGCTCTTGCAAATAAGAAACAGATTCAACGATCTAGTGTACATCAGTGAGTTTACTGTGAACGCTCCCAACCTTCACTCTTATGAATGAATTTTCAATAAAAAGTTGAGTTTTTTGAAAATTTTGTTTGTGTTTGTATTATATTTCTGTACTCTTCATATGTAGGTACATTCAAACGAAAGATTTTGCAATAATATTCACCAATTAGCAGATGTAGATCTTTCTGCTATATTGGAGTCGTTTGTACACTCCATGACACTGGTATTATTTATTGTGTATAACCATTTACAATAATATTAAACTATACCCCTCATCTCCCGATCTACCTCCACTACTCAACAGCGTACGCGCACGGCCGTTTTTGAGCATGTTTGGAAGAATTTTTCCGATAACGCCTGCTTTGTGCACAATTAAAGTACGTACATATAATTCACTACTTTTGTGTACAGGGTCAGTTCTACAACTCAAAAAATAGCGGAGTAATGAATTTTTTAAAAAACGCTAAATTTTTCGATTTTTCTTCGTTTCTAATTATCCTATCGGATCGATCGACCTCTCGTTTTATTCGTATTTCAATTCTCTATAAATTGTCTCTTTATAGAATTCAGATTGCTTCGTTAGTCTAGGTTTTATAAGCAATAAATTAAAAAAAAACATTTTTTTTGTATAAAAATGTTTACAAAAAATTAATTAATGGTCTTTTATATGAAGGCACAGTCCGTTTGCTACTAGCATTTTTGTCACAAACAAAACCTCTATTGATTGGCCTACATTTATACGTTGATTAGGGGACATAGTCTTTGAATTTAGATTTGGTTTACATACTAACAATTATGTTTCAGTTTTGTGGATGTGCAATTTATTTTTCAATATAATAATTGAGAAGCATGCTTCAACTTATGAGTTTGATATATGGATGATATTTATTTGAGTAAATTAATGATAATACTTACGTAACATAATGTGACATACAATTAGCAAATAACTGCAGCATTTGAAATTCTGGTGCTGAATACTTTGTACATGTAGCTAAATGATCCAAGAAAGTTTTAATTCCACAATTTGGTCCAAGAGAACACAGGAATGACCAAAGATCATATAAAATTGAATTTTGGTAACACAAACCTAAAATTAATTTTCAGTTTTATATGTAGTCCGGTCAAATTAGACCAAAGTAAGAGTGAAGGTACATAAATTTACAACAAGCTGAAAGTGAGTAAAATTGTTTATCTACGACTATTTAATAATAGACGCATTATAATTGTGATAGTAAGTACATAATGTAACTCATATTACACACCCGTGGAATATGAGTTTCATATTCCACAGGTGTGGAATATGAATTTTTATACGTATCCCTTATAGCTTCTGACCGCGCTACAAAATAGAATCGAGCTTGCTTGAATTATTGTTACTATGGTAACTAATGTAATTGATTTGACAACACTTCGCAAAATAAAACATTTTTGACTTCTGCAGTAATTTTGCAGTTTAATTCTGACAGTGAAAATGAAATTCGATGCACCCCTCCTGAAATTCGTGAAGCCGCGAAATTAGCATCATTGGAATTACTTCCAGAGAAATCACGAAAAAATTACACAATTGTATATAACAGCTTTATGGACTGGCGACTAAAAATTGTCACAAATTCGTTTTCCGAAGACACTTTGTTGGTATATTTCAAGGAATTGACAAAAAAATGTAAATCGTCTACATTGTGGAGCCATTGTTCCATGCTTAAGAGCACACTTAACCTTAAACATAATATGAATCTTACGCAAAAGTTCGAGTTTATTAAAAAGGCAGTCAGAAGGCTACCAACCCAAGAAATCAAAGGCATTTACTGGAGATGAAATATACAAATTTATAACTGAAACACCGGATACTAAGTCGAAGATAAAGTATAGTATTTGCCTCGCGTATAATGGCTATATTACACTCGCCTACGGCTCGTGTAATATAGCCTACATTATACGCTCGTTAAATAATATACTATTAAAACATGATTAAATATAACATATTAAAATTCCTCATCCTTCCGGTACTCGGAAAAAAATTTACTCGAGGTCAAAGGTCAAAAAAATGGGTATTAAATTACCTCTGACAAAAATTGTAGATCATAAAATTATCTATAAAAAATGTGTCAAAAAAAGTATTGATACATTATAGATAATTTAATGATCTACAATTTTTGTCTGAGTTAATTTTATGATAAAACTTACCGTTTAGCTGAAAATCGCGTTTTTTTACCTTTCACCTCGAGTAAATTTTTTTCCGAGTACCGGAACAATGAGGAATTTTAATACGCTATTTTTAATTACGTTTTAAACAACTTTACTCACTTTCAGCTTGTTGTAAATTTATGTATCTTTGAATGTCTAGATTGACCGGACTAATGTTACAATGAAAATACTGAAAGTTTTAAAAGACATGTTTTAACAACCTTTTAAAAAATATAGTATGTCCAAATTTGCATTAGCCAAACTTTATCAAGTTAAGCTAAACGGTGAAATTAAATGTATCGCCAGGAGTGTTCCGACTCTAAAAAAATGTAGATACAGTTTTTCCCAAATTTGTACTAAATTTTTTAAAATGGTAGTGTCACAAAAATCGAAAGCAGTAAGCTACCATAAATTTTAGAAACATAAATTAAAATCTAGAAAAACTGGTTTTCTGAATTTTGAATTAAACGCCTTCTATCTCAGAAACTATATATTTCCCGATCCACATATTTTGGGAACTTTTTCTTATTTTGACATGTTCTACCTAATAAAATTTACTTGTGCAAATCAGGATATCCTGTAGTTTTTAAGACGTCGCTAAAGTTATATATTAGAAGAATTAAGTTTTTTCAATGGACCGTATAATTTATAAGTGTGTACCTAGGTATAAATAATATAGAAATAATATTTCTGTAGTAAAATATTAGAAAACTTGAAAATCATAAAAAAAAAACAAAAAGGGCCAAGTGCGGCCTAATTGTGAGGTTGAGGCCGCCCTCAACCTACTACTACTCCTCAATTTTTTTTGTAAATGTAATAGTTCTTAAACAAAAATAAATAAATAAATATTAAAATGAAAATTTTGTAGTATGGGGTTATCAGATACTTGATAAATTTTAATAATTCTTAGTAACCTTGCCTCAGTTTGACGGCTTTTTTGTGCGAATTTTATTTTACTCACTATGCAAAACTACACTCATACCGAAATGTCTCCAGAATGTATCTATTCTCATCACACCTTCAAGAACAACTATGTGAAACTAGAACTTTCAAGAGCCTATAATTGTGAAATTATTTGAACTGCGGCTTTGGATGAAGTAGTACTGAATTTTACTGATACAGAATCGGACACCAGCACTAGAAAAATTATTTTAAAGTTTAACTGCATGATGGTATGGACGATCTTAAAAAATAACATCTTTTTCACAAACGAGTCTAGTTTCTTTTACTACGAGATTTTCCACTACATTATTCATTTATCCGTTGCATTGTGAAAATCCTGAGTTTTTCAAAGGATTTGATAACTAATTATAAAAATAACCAAATATGGGCAGAAGAAAATCTACTTGCCTTAACCGAAATTCATCATTTCAATGAAAGTCAAGTCGAATATTTAGTACTTATACAGGGTGTCCCGTTTAAAACTCCCCAGCTGGATATCTCAAAAACGGAAAAAGATTAAATGATTTCTGAAAAATCCGCTGTATAGTTTCAATAAATGGCTTTACTTATAAGTACAAATCCCGTTCCTCTCAGTGCAGGTATAGATGTCGCTGCAATCCGAAAACATATTTTGTTCACAGCAGTTTTGAAAAGTGGCGCACATGAAAAATCTCTAAATTATAAGCAACTTTTGTGATATAAACAATTTTCGAAAAGCCACTAGTTTCTGAGATACTTGGATTTGAGGTAAAAAGTTAAGTTTTCAGGCATAACTACTGCAGATTTTCGTCGCATTAGATTGCTTTCAATAAAACAGTGATGAATTAATTTTATTTAACTAATAGATATCACAGGAAATTACTTCATTTAATCTTGTTTACGCAAATCATAGTCTTGTCAATCAAGATAAAGTAATATTTATTTAACAAAAACTGATGCAAAATTAACAAAAATTACAAATAATATCCATAGTCAGTCCATATAATGTTATTTAAAAACTGGTCGTTTTCTTGAATCTTCTTTTGTTTTCTTGAAGTGTCAAAGTTGATTACATATTACTATTACCATAACTACAAGTCTACACCTTCAACTTTGACACATTTGACATTTATTCAGTATGGTCCAGTACACGAATGAAGAAAAGCTCGACATAACTTTAATATTCGGTGAATGCCGTAATAATTCCAGAGAAGCAGAAAGATTTTATCAGGTATTAGGTAAGGTTGAAACTAATCCACATACCTCGGTGCGAGCTATACAACAAGAAACGGGGATTTCCGGAACATCGGTCCATAATATCTTGAAGCGAAATATGTATCATCCTTACAAAGTGCATCTTTTACATAATAGCATATGTCACTAAACTTTGGCTAAACGTATCATTTACACCCTGTATATGTAAAGGCCAGAAATGTTTCTTTCAAAATTGCTGTAAGTTTGAAATATCAACACTACATATATAGTTGTAAATAAAATAATTTTCCTCTTCCGAAAATATGTTTTAGAGAGACTTGATTAAATCTTCTAGTGTATAAATATTTAATTTGTTGTCTAAAATTTCCCCCAAATCTCTAAAAATGTTTTTATTGTTATATTCCATTCTTACATTATTATACAGCAGCCTATTGTGCTAATCCAACTGTGTTATATTGTCATTGCTCTATAAGCCCATTAGACGATTTTACTATTGAGTTAAACACACCATACCATCACTAATTACTGAAACTATACACATTCTTATTTCAATTCCAGTATCATCATTACAATCAGTGTTGGGCTGGTTATACAGTCGAGGTGGCGTATGCCAGGCGGGCCCTAGCCTGAGAAGGTTGTAATGAACTTTTTTTATTTTCGGGATTTTCAGATTTTATTTATATTTTCAGTAATGAACTTTTTTTTTATTTTGCTCACGCTGTACCATAATTGTTTGGCGCACTGCGATTTAGCACACGGTCTACGAAGTCGCTGTTTCAACGGCTGAAGTTGCACACGGCACTACCAGCCGTTCTGTATAAAAGCAACGGAGTCGCCTACACCAGGCAGTGCTTAGTTGGTTTTTCCACGGCCCTCAACTCTCCTCTGGGTGTCCTAATCAGAGCATTTAGCAGGTCTCTTCCGCGGCGCTCAAGGGAAGGTACACACCTGGACTCCGACTCCGGGTACTTAACAGGTCTTTCCACAGTACCTAACGTCTACCTCATGGCCGACTCCGGGTGTTTAGCAGGTCTTTCCGCGGTACTCGGCATCGTCACCGTCAGGACATACGTATTGCCTTCGTGACAATAGGTATCCCGGTGTTTATGTTAGTTATATGGGTAGGATATTATTGTTAATATTATATGTATTTACAGACTGCGATTTATTTTGGAAAATAAAAGTTTTATTTATACAAAGTCTTGTAATATTCCCGAACCTTGGAAAACACTTCTCCACCAAGTGAACCCGGACTGTGAAAAGTGACTGTACTAGTTCGGCGTCTGCGACCGAACCCCGAAAGTACATCACAAGGTCCCTATCCCCAGGCTTACCGCCACATGCAAAATAGTTCATTTATACTGCATAATGCCACCCGGGTCCTTCAGGCTCAGTCTGACTCTGATCACAATCATCGTCATCATCATTACGATCAATCACCACTATCATCACAATCATAACAATTAATATGCACCATCACATCATCACCATCATCACAATCATCACCATCATTAGAATCATCATGATCGTTTTAGTAAGGTTAACTTACGATTATTTAAAATAATATTCATATGCATATTTTTAATTATATTCCTGCATTATTTGTAAAATTATTTATATTTAGAATATATCGGGTCCATTGTAACATTTAATTTTAAATATAAATCTAACTTGGCTAGCTATGTTTTTTTTTTGTTTATTAGGATCTAACCATATTGTTTTTGACAGCAACTCCTTTTCGTTTATCTGTACTTATTTTTCACTTATTTAATAAAATAGATAAAACGTATTTTTATATTTTGAAAATTTTACCTGTTAATATATCTAGTTGCAACTGAGTTAAAGTGTTTAGAGCAGTATGGTATAAGGAACAAATAAGAACCACTCTGTGTACTTCAGGACTACCAAGAGCTCTGTAAGTTTTTTGTACTGAATTTTTACTAACACGGTTTTCTAAAACTTTCTTGAAAAAATTTGTTCCACTTAAACTTCCCTGTGTAGGACTCACAATTTGAGGAACTTCTGTTACAATAACTAACTCTGATAGGAAATTACCTGAAAAATGTAAAAAACATAAATATCTATATGAATACATAATACATTCATATAGAAAATGGTAGGTATTTTACCTAATAAAATCTGAATAACCTCCTTATTCCACAACAGGTGGAGTTGGATTTTTACATGTGGTATGGCTGCATGTAACAAAGGGTCCGTGGGTTGCGCAAACCATCCTAAGACAGGATGCCAATGTGTTAATGTTGACTGTTTACTTACAACATAATTTTGACAACTTTCCAGTAATCCAGTGATAACCACCTGCAATAGAAAATATCTTATTACATGAAATATCCAGATGAAGTTGTATGTTGTGGTATGTGTAGTATGAGTGAGTGAAGAGATTTAAACTATCATATGACAACTAAGATCAAAAGAGATGGAAATAGTGACTACAAGTCAGATATTCACCAATATTCAGTCGCGAAAAAAAGCCTATAGTCAGGTGGAAACTTCAGGCATGAATTTTCTGTCAAATTTTTTGCCAACAAAAAGCTGTAAGGTTGCCACAGAAAACACTAAATTGTAGTTGTTGGTTGCACAAAATTGTATCTAATTTTGTTATATTGATTTATTATTTTAAATGAATACACCTGTGTATCTAACCACTGGGATTAATACCACCTGCGTTTACAAGCCTTGGCAAACTATGCGCGCTTCGCAGTCATAAACTCAGTAACCCAAGCGATCCATCGCGTTCGGTTAAGAAAAATATGAAGTGTTCACCGTAAAGTTTCTGCCGGAAACGGTTTTATGATTTCTGGAGCGGATAGATGTCGAACGTCGAACACTGACCGATTGACCGAGACGAGCTAGATCTGAAGGGTAGGTGAATTTTCTTTTCACTTAGCTTTATAAATTTTGCATTAAAATTTAACTTTCTTGTTAAATATGGCTAAATTCAAGTAAGAGATTAATAGTGCCAACGGTGGAAGTCTGTAAATTGCTTGGATTTATTAATTTTGCGGCATATATTTGTAGACTAAGCATGCCATGCTGTTTTCATTACCTAGTTTGTCACATGTAATTAATCATTGCTATCTAAACCTTTTACCTGAGGAAAACATGTTACTGCTGTTAACTGTTTTTAGGTGAAATTTTGTACGTGGGAGAGTGATGAGCCAGTGAAAAGACCGTTGGAGTGCCATCATGGACACAAAGTCGGAAAGAAGAAGGCTCGAAGGTTTCCTAGAATATACTGAATAGGTAAGTTCTTTTTGACATTTTTTTGTTTTACCTATGTAAAATTTGTTAAAGAACGTGTAACCACCCGGTGTTCATACTTTAAGTGAGCTTTCCTTGCCTGGTTAGTGTCAGTGTCCGAGCCAGGTCTATTAGTTTTCATCGTTTCCCACAGTTAGTTTACTGTCATGGTAAAGCAACTAGTTTTCTTTTTATAATTATCTTGGATGCTTGACCATGAGTCTATATTTTCAGTAGCCGATTGCTATTGATTACCTTATCTTAAATAGAGTAGTGCAGATTTGCACTGTGTACATATTTTTCATTTCCTTTCCTTTTCTCTTTTTGCTAAATGAGGTTTAGCGAAGCTTAAATATTAGATTTCTTTCAGTATAGAGATTTCACCCCAATTATAAAGGCAAAAGCAAGAATTATCTAACATATAGCTTTGTAAATAGTTTCTTTGTACATTGTATTTGGAAACATTTTTAAATCATATCATTGTCATTTGTAGACTATCTTGAAAATTATTTGCTGAAAACGTGTGTAGCTATCACACATAGCATACCATTGTTAAGATTAGTGACAATTTACTATATATATTATAATTAAGTCAATTTCTACTTCATAACTAGTGACTAGTTATTAAAAATTTACTTGGACAATTTAAGATCAAGCAATCACCCTGTACATTATTATATATTTTGCTTCAATACACTTGGCAACCTTTATAATTCTGATCTATGCCTAAAACAATTTCTTTGTATGACTTTACATCCTGACCACCTGAGAGGACTACATCCAGCTGTGCCTCACGCTCAGGAAGCTTCCACTTCGCTCCAAGTCCAATAGTTGATTAACATCAACGGAACCAAGGCAGGTTGCCACATAAGCCAGTTGTGCAACTGAGGAGGACACGTAGATAGCCACCTTGACTGTAATAGCTGCCATCAGTTCCATCAGCACAGGACAGCTGAGATAAGTTTGTTTTGGTGTTATCTCATAAGGGTCACAAGTAAAAATTTTTCTTGTAAAAGCCAGTAGTCAAAAAATAACGTTTGTTCTCTTCTCTCAGTTTACCGTTTCCACAGAATTAACATAGTCTTAAAGATTTCTGGTTTTTCCTTAAGGTGGCCATATTCCTGGCCGAGAAATAGTGAAATTTCTGGCGTTTTTAGGTACTGAAATCTTTAAAAGTAAAACGTGTAGAACAAAAGTAAGCACAAAAATAAAATCCTTGATGTTTTGTTTATTCATTGTTACCATTTAAATTTACTCAAATAAAATAATAACTAAAAAAAGCGTTTGTAAATCACGCGTTTGTTGTTATCCTAATCCCACATTTTAAGAATTATTTTCACGTACTTATAAATAAAAGTAAACAATTTTATATGTAGGACTAAGCAAGTAAATGTTATAAGAATATTTACATGTGGAATTATATATAAAAAAGTTAGTATTTTCGTAGATTTCAGTACCTAAAACCTTGATGGTTTGATCGTTTTTTGCACCTGTTTATTCGTTTTACTGCGGCGTCTTTGAAAATACTCAGGTGGCATGACATAACATTCCTATTATTTGATAAGCTTTAGATTATTCAGTTATTAAAGGTTTGAAATTATTTGTCTTTGCGGAAAACACCATTTAAAGAATATGGGGCCCTTAAAAACCCAGTGGCACTCATAAATAAATTATTTATTATCTTGCCTTGTTATCTTGTAAATAAATGTAACGAGGGAATCAATCACCCTTGAGACCGACTGAGCAGTATCTAGTGACCGCTAGGATAAATTAGCCAATTGTTTATCTGGGTGGTTATACAGTGTAGGAAAATACCGATGGTTTATCAGAAGTTACGTAAGAGCGATAAAGTAAGCCATAGAAATCCATGTGATAGACAAGGATGGCTATAATGAAGGCGTCTAATAGTCAATGCCCATTTCGCCCTTCCACAAATAAGAAGTGGATCTTATTTGTGGAAGGGCGAAATGGGCGTTGACTATTAGACGCCTTCATTATAGGATTATTCAGAGGAGGTTCACTGACTGGGAGCGCTTTCGAGCAGTAATGCAAGGAAACATCGCGCTCCCAGTCATTGAAACCACCCATGATCTGGAGGCGGCAATCCTCTCCCTTGAGACTGACATTAAAAACGCCCTGACTCAGACTACGACGGAGACTATTGTCTCCCGACTGACAAACCCCCGGGGCACCCTTCCCGATGACATAAAAAACTTAATACATGACAGACGACGTGCGAAACGGCTTGCCACCCGCACCCGCCTCCCCCGACACAGACATGACTTAAACGTACTTAACAGACGGGTGAAGGCGGCTCTGTGTGAACTAGCCCAGGACAATTGGGCTAGGCACCTGCAGTCGCTGGATACACAAGACAACAAACTCTGGAAATCGCAGAGGGCCCTGCGACACACCGTTCGCCGTAGAATTCCTCCAATCCACGGTAGTGTGGGGGTGGTTTATACGAACCAGGAAAAGGCCGAGGCTTTCGCCGATAGCCTGGAACTGCAGTGTAGACTGTCTCAGCTGCCCGACGAAGACGAGGAATTCGAGACAGTGGTTGAGCGCGCGGCCCGACGCGTCGACAGAGAGCTAGACAATGACATAATCTCCCCCGCAACACCTGACGAACTAAGACTGACAATACGCAGACTTAAAAACAGAAAAGCTTCGGACCCGACAATATACATAACACGACACTTAAACGACTACCACACAAGGGCCTCATGGCCCTACTAAACATAACAAACGCGACACTCAGACTGACACTTCCCTACCCGCTGGAAAACAGCAAATATAATCCTTATCCCAAAACCCAACAAAGATCACACCTTCCCATCCAACTACCGGCCCATTAGCCTTCTCCCGGCTATGAGCAAAGTGGTAGAAAAAATCATCCTAATCCGTCTAAGAACCCACTCCCAAGAACTGCGAGTCATTCCAGACGAGCAGTTCGTCTTCCGACCCAATCACTCCACTGAACTTCAACAGGGGACAATACACTGGTGCTGTCTTCCTGGACGTCGCAAAGGCCTTCGATACGGTTTGACATGAAGGCCTACTGATGAAAATGCTCACCAACCAATATCCCATATCCTTTACCAAACTCATAAAATCCTACCTACACCACCGAAATTTCCGCATCCAAATCCAAGACTCCCTTTCCACCACCCGTCCCATGGAGGACGGTGCCCCCCAGGGCACCGTCCTGTCCCCACACCTATACACCATTTACAACTCCGACATCCCACATCCCCCCAAAACCAACATATACTTATACGCCGACGACCTGACAAAAGTTCGGCTATCCTTTTTACCAAACGAAAAAAACTACAAAACCTCGACAGACTGACACTATCCCAGGAACCCATCTCCTGGAATCGACAAACACGATACCTGGGCGTGACGATGCACCAGCGTCTCACGTGGGAACCGCACATCGTGGAGACGGTGACGCGAACGAAGACCACCAGGGCTAGGCTCTATCCCTTACTCAAAGGTGGAAACACCCTCAGTTTAAGGAATAAGCGAACGCTTATCAAGGTGGTACTTCAACCGCAGCTAACCTACGCCTCCACGGCGTGGGGTTACGCGGCAAACAGCCATTTAAAGTCACTACAGGCTGTGGAAATCATAGCCCTCCGCACGCCACCGACGCGCCCTGGTACGTAACAAACACCGACATATTACGAGACTTACAATACACAAACGCTACACAGACAATAAGACAAAACGCGGAGAAACGGTTTGACGTAGCCGCTAGACATGACAATCCCCTCCTCAGGCAAGCCGTTGATTACAATCCGACGTGACCAACAAACACAAAAGACCTAGGCACCAACTTTTTGTCCCCGGGTGACCACCCCAACGACATCCCCCGCCCCTGTCCGCTAACCTTTTCTGATTCAGAAACCGCCAGGATCAAGAAACGAAAACAACGACACACACATACACACCCCCAATACCCTCCTTACCCCTCCCCTCCCGCGCTAGCCTAAGGGCCATTAGCAAAGCGCATCCCAGGCTGCATAGCCACACTACCCTACCCAACCATATCACACATAAACATGACACCACCCCCGCGGTTTACACAGACGAGCCGGCGAAGCAAGAAGAGCTCCAGAAGAAAGGGCCCTAGCCGGCGGGGCCCAGCCAGAACAAAAGGAGGTCCCACAAAGCGCCTACACCGACCGCATTTGCGGTCGGGGTAAACGACGAATGAGGCCCACCTACGAAGGCTGTCCAGGCCTACACGAGATGAGGCAGAATAAAGAGGGATAATCCCCCTCGTTCTCAAATCATTGAGGCCAATTTCTAGCCATGTAATAATGGCGCGTGGCGCGCCTGGAGAAAGCATTGAAGTATTCATCACACGCAAACGCAGCCTATTTGCTAGAATGAGTCCAAACATAGGGGTAGAGGTGATTGTGCAAGTTTTGATAGACCAGCTCCTGCCACTCATTAGGTCTAGGGTGCGCAGTCACACGTGCCAAGACATAATAAAACTGATAAATTTCGCCGTGAAAGCCGAGTCCGATGTCCAGGAGGAGGCTTTTTACTGGAAGAAAGTTTACTCTGATCCACCTTCCAGTAATGCGACCAAATACAGCAGCAACAATCAACAATTACCCAGTCAGGGGAAGCCCGAGAGAAAGATGGAGAGGTTCGATCCTCACTTGGCTGTACCTTGTCGGCCTTTACCAACCAGTCGTCCACCGACGCCCTACAAATTTTGCCAAGTGGCACTATAATCGGGAATGCTCATTTAACCCTTACACTCAAGGTCAATAGAGGCCTTTAAACTTAGAAAGGGCCGCGGAACCTCGCGGCTATATGCAGCAGCAGTCGGGAACAACGGCCCAATCCAGATTGCTGCGAACATATGCATCAACGAACCGCCAACCCAGTTCTCGACAAAATCAAATCCAAACCATAGCACAGGTGCACCACGATGTCGGGTCACCAGAGGTACCACCGTACAACGCAGCTTCAAGGGAACCGTCCAGGGGAACTCCCGAGAAACGCAACACCAGGGAGATTGCCATCCAAACTGACCTAAAAACACAACTAGCCATCTACCAACTCAAGTCCATCGAACCACGTGTGCAGATTACCGTCAATGGAAAGAAGTACAGAGCCTTAGTAGACACAGGAGCCTCTCTGAACTTAGTAAGTGGTGACATCTTCTCTCGTAATGTCGACCTCATCCAAACCAAGTCGTCCAAGGATTTCAGAATGGCATGCGGGGACAAAACCGCCGCTTCTACCGGAATCGTGACTGAGATGCACATTCGGCAACGTCGGATATTCGATCCAATTTCAAGTCATCCCTGGCCTCAATGAAGACATTATTTTGGGGATGTCTTTCATGATTCAAGAGGGAGTGATTATGGATTTCACCCGAAAATGTTATATATGGGAAAGAACCAACGACAGACAGTATTCTGGAGCGGTGACACACAGAAAGCTAAAGAGTCCTGTGACGCTACCAGACACTTTAAAGACCCCACCGGAGTTGAAGCCCGTATGCGAAGAATTTCAAGACCTATTTGATTATGTCCCTGGTGCAGCAACTACACAGATCGTCAAACATACTATACGACTACAGTCGGATAAATCGGTCTACCAAAACCCTTATCCGATGTCAGTACAAAAGAAACAGATACTGGACGAGCAAATGCAAGAAATGCTGGAAGCTGGGATAATAGAACCTTCAAGCTCCCCATACAACTCGCCTCCAGTCATCGTTGAACAACCAGACAAAAAAACAGAGGTTTTGCGTGGACTATAGAAAATTGAACGCCATCACTGTTGATGAATCAGCAGTATTGCCCAAGATCCACGACATCTTGAAAGAATTTGGAATACCAATGTATTTTCCACTCTTGATTTAAAAAGTGGCTATTGACAGATTCCCATGGCAGAAGACTGCAAGAAGTACACAACATTCTCCACGCCTGATGGAGCGGCGTATCAACTCAAAGTAATGCCGTTTGGGTTAAATAATGCGCCAGCCACTTTCCAGAATCTCATGGTACGCGAGGTTTTGGCGGGACACGTCAACGTTTTCGTCCACGTGTATTTAGATGACATTATTATATACAGTAATGATATGGCCGAGCACCGGAAACACTTAACACTGGTATTTGAACGTCTCCGTCTCCACAATCTGAAGATTTCACGGGAGAAATGTAGGATTGGAGCGGCAGACCTCGACTATCTTGATTACCATATAAACAGCGATACGTCCGTGCCACAGGAGAAACACCTGAAAACTCTCCAGAATTACCCGGAACCTATGACGAAGAGACAGCTGCAAAAGTTTCTGGCCTGGATAAGGGAATACTTACCCATTGCAGCACAAAGCTGCCATTAACCCAGCTGCTTAAAAAAGAAGCCAAGTACTGTTGGAACTCCAAATGTCAAGAGGCGTTTGACGCCATCAAGGAGGTTGTAAGCAAACCACTGCAGCTTAGTAGGCCAGACTATACCAAGACCTAAGTATTGCAAACAGATGCGTCCATAAAAGGGCTAGCGGCTGTCCTATATCAGGAGATAAACGGACAGAAGATTGTATCATATCACAGCTCCACCTCAAGCCCTACCGAACAGAAACTACACATTAATGAGATTGAGGTATTAGCTGTACTGACAGCTATACGAAAATATAACATCCTCCAGGATCGTCATTTTATTTTGCGGACCGACAGCAAACCTCTAGGTTGGCTAGACCGGTGTAAGGACACCAAGGCTAAGTTAACGAGATGGTCTTTGCTCCTCCAGGAGTATAGCTATACCACTGAACACTGCCCTGGAACCCAGAATAAGTTCGCCGACTTTCCCAGTCGTAACCCGGCTGAAGAAGTACCAGAAGACCGCATGCACGTCCCAGTAGTGAACCACATCACCCAACTTAATCTGTACGAACAAGCCAAAGCCGCTCAACGACGAGATCTAGACATCTCCAACAAAGTAGTTCGGCGAAGAGCCGCTCAACGCTTTGAAACTACGGAGGAACCCGAGAACAGGGACCTCAAAGATTACAAGGTTAGAGATTTTACCTTGTACCGAATGACCTCAGACGGAGATAAACTGGTAGTGCCAGAAGATGACACAACGGATTATCTACCAGCACCACGACGTGCCAGAAAGCGCACATCCGGGTGCCGAATAAACAACACGACAGATCCAAAGACGTTACTATTCCATGAACATGGTTCGAAGAGTTCAGGACTACGTGCGTAACTGCCTCGTGTGTTTAGATGTGAAGCCTCGCCAGGTGAAACCACGAGCTTCACTCAAGCCACACTCTCCTTGGGAATCATTCGAAACTATTAGTATTGACATACTTAGACCATTCCAAGAGATTCCCAGGGGCAATAAGTACGTTATCATTGTCGAAGACATCTTCTCCAAATGGATAGAGGCCGTACCCGCGCCAAAGGTGGACAGAAGTATCCTCATTAGATTCCTGGAGAACGAGATCTTCGCGCGCTACGGCTACCCTCGAACCATAATATCCGACAATGCCCGAATCTTCAAAGGAGATAAGTATGTAAGATTGTGCCAGAGTCACGACATCACCATATATTACTCTCCGGTTTACCAACAGCAAGGCAATCCGGTTGAAAGAAGAGTTCAAGAGCTCAAAAATGTCATGAGGGCTCTTTTACACAACCGACATCTGAAGACGAATTGGGATTTGCAACTTCCAAGAGCTCTGCAGGTTTTACAGGGACGAGTCAACGCCGCCACTGGAATGTCACCCAACGAGGTGCTCCTGGGGTACAGCCTCCCAAGAGAGGGAGAGTGGGAGATTCCCGAATACCTGGCCTCTCGGACCTACGGCCCTCGGTCGCGCTGCGCACGGCTCGTACACCGCTCCGCGGTGCTCTCATTACCGGTTAGTAAATATAAATTTTTTTAAAACACCCTGTAGTTTAATTTTTAAACACCCTGTATATAAATGTATGATAACAAAAAAGAATGGCCGTTTTGGCGGAGAAGCCGTTGAGAAACGAAAATTTACCTACAAAACCTTTCTCTCGGGCCTTTAGCCCTCGGGCCTTTAGCCCTCGGACCGCGCTGCGCAGAGCTTTAGCAACGCTCCGCGGTGCTCTCACTACCGGTTATTAATTTTTTGAAACCCCTGTACTTTGGTTTTTAAACACCTTGTATATGTGTTTGATAACAACTTAAAAAAATGTCCGTTTTTGGCAGGGGAGCCCCTATGGGTCAAATTTGTTGGAACGTCCAGTATTGAAATATTCAAAATCTCATCTAGTTAGTACGCATAAAACATGACCAAAAGATTCAATATGTAAGTAAAACAAAAAAATGTAAAAAATGTAAGGAAAAATCTGATCCAGATTTTATAGAATACTTTTTACATAAATTTTCAGAAAAAAATTGGAAGAAATTTGGACGCGGACCTCATCTCCGAGGGTTTTGCTCACACAATCGAAAAAGACGAACCGAAAATCATTATAGGTTTTTTGGGGCGCTGAATCCGAATTTCACGTCAAAAACGACCTCCCGAACACCTGGTGCACCGGAACCTGGCCCTGAACGTCGTCTCCGAGGGTTTTCCAGACACGGTCGAAAATGGCAAACCGAAAATCGTTATGGGTTTTGTTTGGGGCGCTGAATCCAAATTTCACCCCGAAAACGTACCTCCGGGCACCTGGTGCACCGGAACCTCGGTCTGAACGTCATCTCCGAGGGTTTTCCACACACAATCGAAGAAGACGAACCCAAAATCGTTATGGGTTTTTTTTGGGGGCGCTGAATCCGAATTTCACGTCGAAAACGACCCTCCCAACACCTGGTGCACCGAAACCTTTATCTTGACATCGATGTCATTCCCATAAATGTCAATCAAACCTGATGTCTTAGAGACTGACGTCAATACTGCAATAGCTGTGTGGAATAGTTGATTCTAGTTAAATTCCAGGTTCCGGTGCACCAGGTGTTCGGGGGGGTCGTTTTCGACGTGAAATTTGGATTCAGCGCCTTAAAAAACGCCCCCACAATGATTTTCGGGTTGTTTTTGGCAATCTTGTCAGGAAAACTCTCGGAGATGACGTCCACATCCAGGTTCCGGTGCACCAGGTGTTTGCCGATGCCATATTTGAATTCAGCGACCCAAAAAACCCCGGGTTCCGAGTTTTTCTCTTTCCCCGCGTGAATTTTGGGAGAGTCCCACGGAGATGACGTTCATCGGCGTTCCTGAGCTCCAGGTCGGCTGTGTCAATTTAAACATCATAATCGTGATCAGCGACCTCGAAAACCCCCGGGAACCCGATTTGGGCCAGTTCTGACTCTTATTTACAAAGTTATTAAATCTTCCAAAAGCCGTATCAAAAAATACATTTTTTGAATGCATTTTTGGCTGCAGCAATAAAATTTCCGGTTTGTATAAGATACATAGATACATTTTTTACAAAAAACTTTTGGAAGCAAATGCAAAAAACCGCATTCCGATCCGTCTTAGTGCAAAAAATTCCGAGGTTGAGTGCTTCATTGCCTCGACTACCTTGTCTAGTCTCCCTGCTAAATTACTTACGGAATATGTCAAATATCAATTAGTATTTTCCTTCCATCGATCTATGGTTCGTTGTGATATTCTAACCTCAATTGGAAACGTCAAATATAGCGAAATTTATTCTGAAGTTTCAATCTGACATTCTTCGTGATTTTTAGATTTTCGTCGATTTGCGTTCGCGGTTCTTTGAATCTTTATTTCCCTTATAAAATGACCGTATGTCAGTGAGAAGTCCACGGAGAACGGTACATTGAAAACACGAATATAAAGTTGCAAAATTTTGATTAAGCGACGAACGAAGGGAGATGAGGTGCGATTATGCCGCTTCGGATCTCGCGGAGAAACCCAGTCCGTCCGCCAAAATGCTAGTTTTCCAGTCTGACTTGAAAGACAGCGCATAGTGTCGTCGTTCACAGCTGAAGTAATCAACAATTTTTGTAATGTTAAATTTACATTTTTCTAACACAAAGTCGTCTCGCAAAAGACCCACAATGGAATAAAACAGATAAATAACGACATCCCATGACTTGGAAGAGATTTAACCCCAACTTATTTCTATTGATTCTTAACTTTTGACGTTTGGGGAGTACCTAATACGAATACAATATAGTAATTAACGAAGCAAATGTACTAATACAAAGGTTGAAGGGTTTAGGTACTACGGATTGGTTTAAAATTATGCAGTTTTAGAGGGCAAGTACTTACGTTCATTCGGGGGACAGGTATAGTAATCGTAGGCGGTAGAGCTACGAAAATGTAAATAACAATCTAACCTAATAATAAGAAATACCTGTATATGTCGTGGCGTAGCAATGTATTAAGGTTTAAAAAGGCCTAGTAAGGTAAAATAACGGTTCGCCGCGACCCTACAGACGTCTTTCGCGTTTGGCGTGAAATTATTTTGACGTATATCAAACTGACGTTTCTAACGACATTCGAATTTTCTCCGGGTGGGCGTGTCTTAAAGCTTCAATCTGTACGGCTTGTCTCAAAAAAAGACAAAATTAAATATGAAAACGCGAAAATAACGTTACAGAAATGCCCCTGAACGAAGAAGGACGAACGACTGGGCACCGGTGCCCAGTCGCACGCCTTTTCGAGTCTTGTGGAGAAGGAATTCTATGGGGCAAAATATACGTTTTCCAGCCGGCGAAGGAGTGCATTTTAACATATTTACGGCCGCATTTCGAATCCTGCGCGTGATTTCGCGGAAAGTTCTACATAAAAGATTGGAAAAAGGTATTCGGTCTATAAATATGAGTATTTTCCTCACGGCTTTAAATAAATAACGCGGAAAATAGGTAAAATAAAAAATAATTACAGGAAATCGGCGAGGCGATCGTCAGATTTCATTCGGTAAGTAGGGCGTGTCGGTGTTAACATACACTCGAGCATGCCTAAAATAAAATAAATGCTAGAAATCCCCTCCTTTGGTTATAAATGCATGGATGAACCAATTGGAAGCGAGAGTTTAGAAAGAAGCGAGAGGCGGAGCCTACGTCTACCGCGCAGAAACCTATATATAGCGGTACAGAAGTCAGTCGAACTAGTAGCTGTTCCAAGCGAGCAGCCGTAGTGTGCGGACGTAGTTTGTGCAGTGCAGCAGTGAGTGAGTGCTAGTGAGTGGAACAGTGAAGTGGAAGCCCCACAAAAAATGTCTTTTACAAGAGGCAATATATAAAAAGAATTCGGCAATTTTTATTGCAAAATTTCAACTAATAACCGACGTTATCTCAGCCTAGGCAGAGAGACCGTCGGCATTTATTTTTCAGTTTCAAGTGCCGGGGAGGAGGGCACTATGTCGAGATCACCGACCCCCATGGAGAGCGACCGCTCGAGTGGCAGCGAAGCTGGTGACAGCAGGCCTAGCACCCCCGGGTCGGTCGTAGAGAAAGCCAGCCGTAAGAGCGAACTGGCAGCAGAAAACGCCAGGCTACGGCAAATCATCGACGACCTCAGGGACGAGCTGAGGCAGCAAAGGAAGGCGTTCGACGACCTCGAAAAGAGGTCTCGCGAACAACATGAGGAATTGTTAAACGCCGTTAGAGGACAACAGACCCCAAAAGGGGTAAAACGAGGCAAGCCAGGGACCTCGTCGGGTTCCGACGAGGAGCCCTGCATAGCTAAAAAGAAGCCGGCGAAAGAGACCGAAGCACCGGTAGCCGAACAGGTAAGGGCCCCCGAAATCCTACCAGCGACGACATCGGAGCGCGCGGCCGCTGCTGAGAAAGCGGAAAGGATACCGCCTGTTATTCTTCGCAAGAAGGAACAGTGGACGGAGGTCAGCAGGAGCCTGACTAACAAGAAAATAAATTTCACCAGGGCCAGGTTAACCGGCGAAGGCATCGCCATTCACCCGCAGACGCCCGACGACTATCGACGCCTCACGCGTGTCCTCGCCGATGAGGGGAAGGAATTCCACACCTTCTCGCTCCCAAGCGAG
>NW_019417153.1:100673-105525 GCF_000390285.2 Anoplophora glabripennis
TAGTTTTCCAATCTGGCTTGAGCGCGTAGTGTCGTCGTTCACAGCTGAAGTAATAAACAATTTTTGTAATGTTAAATTTGCATTTTTCTAACACAAAGTCGTCTCGCAAAAGATCCACAATGAGATAAAACAGATAAATAACAACATTCCATGACTTGGAAAAGTAGTTTAACTAAAATTTATTTTTATAATTCGCAACTTTTGATGTTTGGGGAGTAAGTAATACAAATACAATATAGTAACTAACGAAGCAGGTGTACCAATACAAAGGTTCAAGGGTTTAGGTACTACGGATTAGTTAAAATTATGCAGTTTTAGAGGGCAAGTACTTACGTTAATTCGGGGGACAGGTATCCTAATCGTAGGAATATCAAGCGGTAGAGGTACGAAAATGTAAATAACAACCTAACCTAATAATAAGAAATACCTGCATATGTCGTGGCGTAGCAATGTATTAAAGTTTAAAAATGGCCTAGTAAGGTAAAATAACGGTTCGCCGCGACCCTACAGACGTCTTTCGCGTTTGGCGTGAAATTATTTTGACATAATTAATCTGTTTCTAATGACATTCGAAATTTCTCCGAGTGGGCGTGTCTTAAAGCTTCAATCTTTACGGCTTGCGAAATGGTTGTCTGTCGTCGAGCAGACCGCAAAGAATGGCAAAATTAAGTATGAAAATGCGAAAAAAACGTCACAAAAATGCCCCCGAACGACTAAGCAGGAACGATTGAGTATCTGTGCCTAGTAGCACGCCGTTTCGAGGCTTGCGGAGAAGGAGTTTTGTGGATTAAAATTCACATTTGTCGGCCTTCCTAGACAGTGCATTTTAACGTATTTACGGCCGCATTTCGAATCCCGCGTTTGATTTCGCGGAAATTTGTACATAAAAAGTTGGAAGAAGGCACCCGGTCGACAAATATGAGTATTTTGGGCACAGTTTTAAATAAAATATCGTAGAAAATGGGGGAAATAAAAAATAAAAAAGCCGTACCGCGCGCGATTCGAGGCGATCGGCGGCCGTCAGATTTCAGCGGGAGGGCGTGTCGGACTATCGCCGTTCACACAAAAATTGGGCCACGCCCCCCGTAGGCTTCCGGAAAACGGGAAAAATCGCCTCGAAGACGTCGAGACGCCGCGTTGTAAATAAGACGGCGCGATGTAGCTAGGAAGGCGAAGCCCTCCGGGCTTCACGGGGGATCGCTGCGCCATCCGGGGGCGAAGCCTTTGCCATCCAATGTCGGCCTTTTTTCGGGCCGATCGTGCGACGCAGACGGAGCTTCAGATTTTAATATATATTGATGAATACATTGCAATCATATGTAATTTTGCCAAGTTATTTGAATCAGTTTTATGTCACCATTTAAGTCATCATGTCAGTCGTTGCATTGCGCCGGAGCAACATGGATTTATGAAAGGTAGGTCTATAAGCACCAATCTTTGTAATTTTATACAATGTGTATCAGATGCCTTGAATATAAGGCAACAGGTTGTTGTAATACAGCGTGTCCCATTAGTGCGGGAAAGTCCAATATCTATGTTAAAATGAGGAATATATGGATTTTTCTTTTTACTGTGTTGCCACATTTCTCGAAATGTACAAATTAAAAATATATTCAACTATACAGGGTGTTCCACTTTTCCTGGCCAGACACTTTGGTTTTTTAAATGGAAACACACATTTTTTATATTTTTTTCGGATTCTACATAAAAAATAAAGGGTACTTTGTGTNATCTAAAAATATTTTAAAATACTTAGTCAATACAATACTTATCTTACTTCTTACACAAAAACATTTTAAAACTTACAATTGGTCATCAAGTATTCTTTAACATTCCTTTCCTAGGATGTTAAACAGTATTTGATGGTTATTATTGTTTTTTCTGAAGATGGGAAAAATAATCCCGAAACGATCGTAATAAAAATTTTTTTTATAAAAAATCAGGTTTTCAACAAATTATTTAATTGCGACCTGTTCTCCCAGTAATATTAATAATTAGCCAGGTTATTTTGAAATTTAAATATACCAGCTCATTACATCATTTTGGTATTAGTAGTCTTGTGGTAAAAACATTGCTAGAAAATGAGGCGGTTTGGCCTGACTCTTAAGATAACTAAAATATTTTCTATCCATAAAAAGATCATAAAATTGACAACTATAGATCAATATCCATTGTTCCTATAATTTCTAAAATATTTGAGATATTAAAGGAAAATTGATTTCATATTTGAAAATTAGATCTATACTGTCACCATCTCAGTTTGGATTTAGGAAAAATTGTTGTACTATCAAAGCCTTATTAGCAATGTTAGAGCAAGTAGGGATTTGATCGAAGTAAATCTACACATGACATAATGTTTGACCTGTCTAAGGCCTTTGACTGCGGAAATTTAGAGATACTTCTTCTAAAATTGGAATTCGTGGCAAAGAGCTGCAATTATTCCAATCTTTCTTGACTTACAGGCGGCAATATGTGCCTTAATAACTGTGAATCTGTTCTATTACCGGTTAAGGTTGATGTTCCTCAAGGTTCGGTCTTAGGACGTATACTTTTTCTTATTTATATTAATGACTTACCTGTTAACATCAGTAATGCTTCTTGTATTCTCTTTGCAGACGATACAACTTTGTTAACTCGTGATCTCGTGACACAGCAGAGACAGGACAGTCTAAGGCCTTGCATAAATAATTACATGATTAGACTGTACATAAACTGATTTATTTTATAAAAGTAGGTATATTCACAGTATAATCGTCTGATCAGTTAATTAAGTCTTAACCGAGATTCAAAGTACCGGGCCTAAATCTTGCTAATGCCTGTTTTCAGAAAATAACTTAAAATTAAATATTAGTAAAAACAAATTTATAACTTTTACATCTAGTAAAAATTCAGAGGAATCTGAACCAATGAATTTACTTGGTATTATCCTTGACTCTTGGTGTAAATTGGATACCTCATAAAAATAGACTATGTTCGAAGATATTCTCTCTGAGGCAGATAATACCGTTTGTCACTAACAATGTCATGAAAATGGTTTATTTTTCATTAATTCATAGTAAATTTAACCTACGGTGTACCATTACAAGGTGACTTTAGTGATTCATATAATTTTTGTGTTATAAAAAACCGCTGTTCGTCTTCTTGCGGCTGTCCCCAGCAAAGAGATGTTTCTCCTGAATATATATTATTTACTTGAATCGCTTCAACTCGTACTTCAAATTTATGTAATTTGCATTCTCATGCTGATATCTATAGCCATCATAATTGTTCGCGCAATAAGGGCGTACGGATCATCAACATAAAATAAAGTGAATAATGGTTATAAAATGTAAGTCATTGAATAATTGTAAAATACGTAAATTGTTTAACGCATCGTTATCCTCAGTTCCACAATCTGAATGGGATCCGTTATAGATCGCATCATTAGGTAGGTATGTTTCTACCCTTTTTCAGTGAAACTTATTCGCGGCGGTGATAAAAATATCGAACGAACGTTCGACATCTACTAATGTAATATTTGTATAATTAAATAATCTACTTCTAAGCTGGTCCGACTTGGTAAATTCCACTCGGGGTTGTATTTATTCCAGGAGGAATTAAATGTTATATTAGTGACTATGTCAAATGGTAGGTTATATGCAATCAGTATGAAGATTAAATAAAACATAAACTGAGTCTTCTAATTTTCGCCAGTTTTTTTATACGTATGTTGCTCACTCTTTAATACTTATTACTTTTTGTTTATTAATATTTATTTTAAACGTTTTATACATATGCAAGTATGTATATACTGAATTATATTATCCATCCGTCCCTCCCTCGCTTCCTCCGTCCCTCCGTTCCTCCCTCTGCCCATCCGTCCGTCCGCCCGTCCGTGCCCCCGTCCCTCCCTCCCTCCGTGTTTTTAGACGCCCTGTGTAACATGCACCAACTTTAGGATATTCCAGATATTTGGAGACGTTTTGGTATTGACCATCTAAAATTTTAGCATCCTATCTTAAAAATTGGAGGAGATAGAACCGATTAAGTGTAGGTATGTATTTTTCAAAAATTTTGAAAAAGTCAAAATATTTCAAAAACGATTGAGTTTAAGGATAAAGTAAGGATATGAAACTTACCTTAAAATTCGATGTAGAATCCAAAAATTAAATAAAAAATAGTACATTCCATTTGAAATAAGCGAGTTGACGTCTACTTCCGGTAGAACCGGAAGTTCCACGGCGACGCCAATATTTTCAATTGATAGAACATTAAGAGAAACCCCCATACATAAATTTTCAGAATTCCAGTACGCGTATTTTTCCAGAAACGTCTAATTGAAGGTCTATCTGGAACACCCTGTATAATTTAGAATAGAAATCCCTATAACATCCAACTAATTCAAGAATTAAATGATGATGACCCTGACCATAGAATAGAATTTTGCGAAGAAATGATGAACAGCTGTAACAGAAATTCGCGGTTCATTAATACTATTGTTTTTTGTGATGAATCTACATTTTGTTGGCACTGTTAACAGAAAGAACTATCGCTACTTGGCCCCTAATAATCCTCACTGGATGATAGAAGCACACAACCAGTTCTCTCAGAAAGTAAATGTATAGGCAGGAGTTGTAGGAAATAACATTATTGGCCCTATTTTCATTTATGGGAATCTAACAGGTGAGAAATATTTACAAATGTTACTAGAACAAATAATTGCAACGTCGCGCGTCGGCAGCATCATTGGAAACGTATTGCAAGAATTCCAACAGTCTTGCCTATTCTCAAGAAGCAGAAGGATTACAGTTCGAGCACCTTATTTAATTAGTTATCATTGTATTTATTATGTCAATTTGTCGCAGTAAAAAAA
>NW_019417153.1:106155-129370 GCF_000390285.2 Anoplophora glabripennis
GGACCAATGACTCTCTCGTTAAGTATCCCACACCAAACGTTAACTTTCTGACTATATTGTCTTCGGCAATTAATTATCCACTCTGGATTTTCTGAAACCCAACACCGCGAGTTCTGTGATGATATAATTCCATTCGTCGTGAATGTGGCCTCTTCGCTGAATAAGATATTTTTTTTTTAAATCGGTAATTGAGATATTGTCCCTGTGCCCAGAGACAAAAGTCCATTCGTTTCTAATTATCGCCTGGTTCCAGATGAAGAAACTGAGGTTTATAGGGTTTTATGTTATTTTTTTTAGGCAGCATCGGATACTTTCACTAGGTAAATAAATTTAAATCTAAACAAGCAATCCTGAGGCTATTCTGAGGATTGTTTGTAAAATAATTTAAAATTTCCTGCTCATGAATTCGTTTTCTCTGTTGATTGTCCCTTTTTAAAATGCATTTTGATACAGCACCATATTCCATAAAAGTATTGTTTATTTTAAAAACTGTACTATGCGTAATATTAGGTCTATCTGGATGTCTGTTGTTAAAAATTATACACACCTCTCTTGCCGTCCGATCATTTTCTCCAGAAAGGCGTACTATTTCAATTTTCCCATGTAAAGTTTGAGCCATCGCAAAGAATTATGGAATGCACAAAAAATATTACAATGTGCCACTACTTGTGAAGTTTGACATTATTTGTTGTCTAAACTTCTATATTTCACAGCCTACCAAATTTTGTTCATATTATTTTTAAGCAACGTTATTTTCTGGATATCTCGTAATATTTTTTTCAGAAAATTCTTCACAAAGAATTGGATTATGGTTGTAGAATCCAGTGGCTTTTTGAATAAAAAATTTATAAATGTAATTATTTTTGTCTAAGAAGGTAATATTTGTAAGTTTTGGCATAATAACCACGAAATAATAATAATTTGACGAACTTGTTTATTTTATGTATACTGGTTTTTATGGTTCTTATTAATAATTATTAAACCAATGTTTGTTATTTAATTTTGTTTCCCTTTGGGTTCTATTTGGTTTTTATAAAAGAATAGGTTCACCGACAACGGCAAACACTGGTGCTGCCGATATTGTCATAACTTTTTTAGGGCAAACTTTTTTCGCAAAAATTGGTACAAATTCATTTGAGGGGTTCTTAAATCCAGTGGTGTAGTCAGATTTTTTATAAATAAATCGCTAACAAAATGTTGCTATTTTTCACTTTAAAAAAAATTCGTAGTGAGCCTTGAAAATCAAAATTTCGTCTTCAAATTTTGCATCAAGATAGAGCTTTTGGAGATATATCTTTAAAAAAAAGACCGGTTCAAATCGGTCCATAAACAACTTTTGTACGCGAGTGTTTCCATTCTTAATGGGTCACCCTGTATATGTTGATAAAAATCATTTTGATATTGAAAAAAATTGGTAGTTAAGGTAAGTTTAATACTAGTTAGAAATTCATTTAACGGGAGAATAGTATAATTTTGTAGGACATTCCATTTTTTAGTTATTATTTTGATTACTAAATCTATGGGAATATTCGTGTATAACGACGTGACGTCTAATGAGATTAATTTATAATTATCCGGTATATAAACTGTATCTATAAAAATTTTAAAACAGAAAGAATCTTTTATATAATAATCATTCTGACAAGTTATTTTTGAAATGATATTTGCTAAAAATTTTGATAAATTCAATTCAATCTCCTTTATATAATTTAATTGTCATGGGTGAATGCAAAATTAAATGTCCTTTCTACTAATATAAGGTTGTCCATCTTTAACAGTTTTCCAGAAAAATCAGGTCCTTTTCTAAAGTCCGAAAAAGTAGGGTGTTAAAAAAAGAGTGTAAAATATTTCAGGAGGTAATAGTATGAACCAAAATAAGCAGAAAAGTCTTAATAAGTAACGGTTGCGGAGAATTGGACCACATATTCGTTTTTCAAACATTTTATTTTATTAGGAATAAACCGACAAAGGAAGCTTTTAACAAACAAAAAACAAAGTTACAGAAGATGTTCAAAGTGCCCTCCGTCCATTTCCAAGCAGGCACGACATCTTCGTCTCAACGATATTCGAACTCTTTCGAAAACACCCTCCTTGGTTTGGATTTCTTGACACTTTTGATTAATCCGTAGCTGCAGCTCTTCCAGGCTATTTACAGGAGTACCATACACTAATGTCTTCAAATATCCCCAAACAAAGAAATCTAGAGGGTTCAGATCAGGCGATCTTGGAGGCCATAAAACAGGTCCGGCCCTTCCTACCCATCTATGTGGAAAAGTTTGGTGTAAATGCTCTCTAACGGCCATGGAAAAATGAGCTGGAGCACCATCATGCTGGAACCACATTTGTTGCCTCTGATTCAAAGGAATGTCTTCCAAAAACTCATACAGTGTGTTCTGCAGAAAGTTGAGGTAAGCAGCGCCTGTTAATCGGTTTGGTAAAACAACAGGACCTAGAAACCTGTCACCTACAATACCCATCCAAATGTTTAATGAAAAACGTGCCTGATGTCCAGATTCTATTAGAGCATGAGGATTTTCGTCGGCCCAAATATGCGTATTGTGAAAATTAAACACTCCATTTCTTGTGAACCCGGCCTCATCAGTAAAAAGAATGTTTGCAAGAAAACGAGGGTCTTCAGCATCATGACGTAGAAACCAGCGGCAAAAAACCAAACGTGCTTGATGATCATTTATTGGATTTAAGGCCTGTACTCGTTGCACATGGTATGGATAAAGCAGTTGCTCGTGAAGGATTCTCCAAACAAGAGGACCACTAATTCCTACCTCGGCTGATATTCTCCGCACACTCGTACCTGGATTCTGCTCTACCAGTGCTAGAATTTCTTCTTCTGCTCTAGGAGTGGATACCGACCTTGGTCTTCCGGATAAATGGCACTGTTTGCTCAAGGAACCGGTATCACGCAATCTTTGGTGAATTCTTCCAAACATGCGTTGTGAAGGAATCTGGCGATTTGGATAAGCGTCAACATAAAGACGTCGCGCTTCGGTGGCGTTCCCATTAGCACGACCATACATGAAATGCATGTCTGTTAATTCTGCGTTAGAGTAACCAGCCATAGCGAAAGAAAACTTGTGCACTGAGAACAACTGTCAAATACGTACTGTTTATTTCACTAAACATCAACCAACTATTATAAGAAAATACACAACGTTTTTGCAAAATAAAAAAAGGGGCTAAAAAACATAAAACATTCCATATCTCCGCAACCGTTACTTTGCGGACCCATGTTTATTGAGACTTTTCTGCTTATTTTGGTTCATACTATTACCTCCTTAAATATTTTACACTCTTTTTTTAACACCCTGTATAACAGCGTCAAGCAGGGTATGCAAAACCAATTCTCTCACATTTTATCAGGCCCGGGACTGACAGTGTCAATATTTACTGGCATGTTTAAAAAGTGTTTTGACAAATAAGTAAACCACTAACAACAATTAAACAAAACGCAAACAAAAGAAACTGAAACTCGGAACACAACAAGGAGAAGAATTCTTAGACTGAAATGAATTCGGTTTTTAAAAGACTGTTCAACGTTGGTCAGCATGTATGGCGTAATGTCTTGAAATGCTATTGTAGTGCGCTGCCACATATCTTCCGAAATAGTTGGTGATGTAACGTAAACTTTGCTTTTTATAAATCCCCATAAAAAGAAGTCGCAACGTGTCATATCTGGACACATTGAACGCCAACTCATTGGACCCCCGCCCTTGTGCTCAATCCATCTGTTAGGAAAAGTTTCGTGTAAAAACTGACGAACCGCAGCGGTATTGTGAGGTGGAGCACTATCCTGTTGCCTCCACATTCTTCAAAGTGTAGCTAAAGGAATATCACCTAATAGATCGTCTAGAGGTCTAGAGCCTAGAATATTTATTTAAAAAGTTTAAATAAACTGCTCCAGTTAGACGCTGGTTAAAAAAGAATGGTCCAATGACATGGGTTCCCAAAATTCGTTCAAAGACCAGGCTATGAGTTGTCCGGAATTGGTGAGGATTTACTGTGTCATAATAATGGCAATTATGACTATTAACGAAACCATTTTTATGAAAAGTAGCCTCATTGGAGATTATGCCCGTTTAAAAAAGTCATCATCTTGATTTAACATCTCAAGTGCCCGCTGACAAAACTCCAGTCTCGGTTGAGTCTACTTTTAGTAACTCTTGGTGTAATTGGATGCGATAAGGATGTGCTGTGCTATGCTTTTGTAAAATTCTATGTATCGACGTTGTACTAACACAATTGCAAGGCCTTCTTGACGCTGTTACATAGCTACTTTTTCGGACTTTGGAAAAGTACCTGATTTTTCTGGAAAACTGTTAGAGATAAGTATGGGCAACATTATATCAGTCGAAAGGGCATTCAATTTTACATTCACCTATGCCAATATGGGTCATTCCATTTGAAAAAAAAAGTTTTTCAACTCGTAAGGTTATTAAATGTAGGTCACAGTATTTCCGAGTCTGAATAACGTACACGTTTTGCTCACAATTGACAAGATAGAGTAATTTATTCCAAAACGAACTGTGAAAACTGCAGGTTTTTAACTCTTACGGTTTAGTCACTATCTAGCCTCATTTATAGAGCTGAAATCGTAATTTTTTTCAAATACAACTGATTATCTCGAAAACGGTAAGTTTTAAACACTATGTACATTTAATAAACTCTACCTAACATTAATCAAGGAATTCAAAAAACTCAATAATATACAGAATGTTCCATTTAAAATAAAAAAAAATTGTAGCGCCTACGCGAAATGGAACACCCTGTAACGCTAAGAATATTTTCTTTACATGACCCACATGATTCTAGACAACTTATATTAAAACCATTGTTTTAATCAATTTTACAGTTACAGAGTTACAGAAGAATCCCTTTTAGGTGGAACACACTGTATTTGTCATGTCTTTCACTTTATGTTACACATTTAAGTAATCAGCACCCTATTACTTCTGGAGTACTCTAGAGCTCTAATCTGGGCCACTCTTTTCTTTTAGTTTTGGTAATGGTTTTACAATTTATTTTAATTAATCATAAATTGATCTGTGTGGATGACTTAAAAGATTTTGGCTTTCGAGTGTTTCAAATGCAAAGTTGTCTCCTATATAAAATGAAATTCATTCTACAAAATCAACTCTGACATCTTGAAGCAAATGGATATCTTGAAGAATTTCGGAGGTTACTTTGAAACTAATTTGTTCAAATCACTTTCAGTAGGTATTTGGTTTGTTTCATCATTTAAAACATTAGGTCTTGAATCATGACAATTTTGTTCAGCTTTCATACCCATGCTAGAGTATAATTTGATTTGTTATGAATAATTTCCACATGAATGTGATAAAAAAATCAAATAAAAAATAAATTATATACAGGGTGGGCCACAAGTAACGCCTCGGTCGCTAGTGATCAAACGGTAAATGTTATAGAAACCTGTTTAGGTGGGTACGTGTAGGTTGATTACGGCTACATTTCAAAAATATTTTGAAATATACAGGGTGTCCAGGAGAAGCGTACCATATCAAAGTTATGTTTTTTTAAATGGAACACCCTATATTTTATTGCATTTTTGGAAGCACCGTAAAAAAATAGGTGAACTTTATTAAAGGTTCTACATAACTAGGACTTATTGTTTGTGAGATATTTCAATTTTAGTGAAGTTAGTTTAGTTTAGTGAGTTAGGCTTAGCGTAGAAATTTAATATTAGCAATAAAAAAATTATTTTAAGGAAGCAGCTTTGGAGGGTCTGTTTTAGATCCTTGAAGTTATAAATTGTTATATTTATCGTCATTTAGTATTATACAGGGTGTTCAAAAAACTGCTGACTACTTCTCTCAACTTTAAACTGCAATAACTTGGTTATTTTAAATGGAACACCCAGTATATTTTTACTTTGGAAGTTGGGAAATTTATAACTCTTTCAAACTATGTATAGGTTTCCTATACCTATCTCTAACGGTATTGGAGATAATTGTGCCGTTTCGTTTTCTATCGATTTTTTTTGTAAGAGTCTTTATCGAAGTCTTTACTGAATGGGTTTGGGTTCTTCTTGGTGACGTCTCTTTAAATATAAGGAGAAACATATGAATGCAATTAGATGGCGCATCTGTACATTTTTCATATTCAGTGAGAAATTATATAAATTAATTAATAATTAATTAAATTAAGTAATAAATGAGTAGGTAGGAATGGTCCATGTCAGTGGCTACCACAGGTGTCCAAACCTCCCGTAATAGACTTCGTTGTTTCGGGCTATAAAAAATCTTGTACACAGTGTTCCACCTACTACTTGCGATGATGTGAAGGGAAGGATTAGAGATACATTTGCCACAATCAAACCAAATATTCTAAGGAATGTGAGAATATCATATGAAGATAGAATAAGATGCTGTATTTAAGAGAATGGTTATCAATTCGAACATTAAAATGAACATATTAAAATTTTTCTTTGTTTCTTCTAAAAGTAAAATTTTCTTTAATAAATATTTTTCACGTTCATAAATAATTCAGTTACTTAATACAAACATATTTATACAAAATTAATAACTTTTTATAATTATTCTGCTTATAAAATAATATTTTTTATTAGAAAACTTTTTTGAATATTGTCATGATAATGATAAAAGGAAATTTTAGTTTTAGAAGAAACAAAGAAAAATTTTAATTGATGTTCGAATTAACCATTCTCTTGAATACAGCATCTTATTCTATCTTCAAATGATATTCTCACGCAAATGCATATCTAATCCTTCCCTTTAATATCATCGCAAGTAGTAGGTGGAACATTGTGTACAAGATTTTTTATATGGCTCGCAACAAATAAGTACATTACGGTGAGGTCTGGACTCCTACGTGGCCATTGACATGCACCATTCCTACTTATCCATTTGTTACTAAATTTTCGATTTAAATAATTTCTTACTGAATATGAAAAATTTGCAGGTGCGCCATCTAATTGCATCCTCATTTTTCTCAATATATTTAAAGAGACGTCATCAAAAAGAACCCAAATCAATTCATTAAAGACCTCGATAAAGACACGTGGGTACATCTTACGAAAAAATTCGATAAAAAACGAAACGGCACAAATATCTCCAATACCGTTAGAGATAGGTATAGGGAACCTATACACAGTTTGAAAGAGTTTTAAATTTCCCAACTCCCAAAGTAAAAATATACTGGGTGTTCCATTTAAAATAACCAAGTTATTGCTGTTTAAAGTTGAGAGAAGTATTCAGCAGTTTTTTGAACACCCTGTATAATACTAAGTGACGACAAATATAACAATTTATAACTTCAAGGATCTAAAATAGACCCTCCAAAGCTGCTTCCTTAAAATTATTTTTTTATTGCTAATATTAAATTTCTACGCTATGCCTGCATTTTCACTAAAATTGAAATATCTCACAAACTGTAAGTCCTAGGTATGCAGAACCTTTAATAAAGTTCACCTATTTTTTTACGGTGCTTTCAAAAATGCAGTAAAATACAGGGTGTTCCATTTAAAAAAACATAACTTTGATATGGTACGCTTTTCCTGGACACCCTGTATATTTCAAAATATTTTTAAAATGTAGCCGTAATCAACCTACACGTACCCACCTAAACAGGTTTCTATAACATTTGCCGTTTGGTCACTAGCGACCGAGGCGTTACTGGTGGCCCACCCTGTATAATATGTCGTACCTTGCCTCCCTCGGGGACGACACCCGTTTCGTGGGCCCTCTGAGGAGACACCAAACTAGTCATCCGACTTCCCCCTTGGACGCCACGAAGCGATTCGCCACCGGTTCTCAACTCCGCTCCGTCGGTTTCTTCCATGGTACCGGGTCGTGAAGTTCGGGAAGACGTAGAAGCTCCCCGTGGAGTTCGACCTCCACTCCCAGTACCATGTCGTAAACCGACATCGGAATCAATAGTAGGAATTGCTACTCGTCCCGCAACATCAGTCTGCAGGGGGTGGACGGCTGGTGATGCCGCCCACGCGGTTCGACCCCTGCTGCGGATGTCGCGATGGAGTTCGCCATTCCCTTGACCTACCTGATGTTGCGATAGGCCCGCCTCGTCGTTGTTATCGCCTGTCGCTGTGGGGACGCACGAAGGGATGGTCGAGCCGGTATTAGGACCCCCCGAGGTAGCGGACCTAAGTGCATAAGGCACATTGGCTGCGCCGCGCCGCGTCCCTCGGTCGGTTACCGACGTCGGTCTCTCGGACTCTCCACGGAGCATACGATTATTAGATACGGAGTCCATTTCCTCTTTCACCCAGAAGGCCGGGGAATGAACCACCGGCGGACAGGCGTGAGGGCGATCCGTGTCACCGCTTTCAACTTCCACCTTCACTACCCCGCTGGTCGTAGCGATCGTCGCAGGCAGGGGTGGTAAGCTGGGATCTCCGTTCCTTCTCGACGAGGACTCGTCTAGCTCAGGGTTTGGAAGGAAGTTACGATCTAATATATATGTTTGAGGATCGAGATCGCTCATCGTAGCACTTGTCGATGCACTAGCGGATCTCATCTTACCCTTGAAAATGTTTTGGCGAACTTGGCTCTAGAGTCTTTGCACTGGCTTTAAATAAATTAATAAGCGGTCTCAACAGAGCCGTGAAATTTGGTCTGCGTACCTAGTGGTAAGCGCAGTGAATTAGCGGTCTCAACAGAGCCTATCAACCGCTGTTCCGAGGTACGGGTCTCGACGGAGTCGGCACAGTCGGAAACACGGCCTTCGTCGTAGGTGGTCAGCCTAGACGGTATGCAGGTCTTGACGGAGCCTGAAATATACCACGATCGCGACGCGAGGTCTCGACGGAACCGTTGGCTGTCGGATCGGGTCTTCGCCGGAGGTGGGCAAACTCAGGGCGGTATGGCCTGTGAAGCAGGCACGAGAACGGGTCTCGTTGTGAGGTATCAAAGTGACAAAGTAATGGAATCACAACGATACTGTTTGTTAACAATGGCTTTTATTGTTTTATAATATATAGTTTACAAATAGGTACATATATTCAATCCAACAAATGCTTAATTTTGGGGCATGTGAGAATGGGAAGAAAATTTTAAAAAAGTTTAAAAAAGACACGTTGTGTACTTCACACTGGCTGGACACTGGTTCCAGATAAATTACTGCAAACGTCGCCAGTAGACGTTCAACCCCAAATCCTGGATTTCCACCGATCTCCTCATAATCGCCGGACGACTTCCATTCCTCTTCGCCTACACTTCAGAAAAAAGTGACCCTTTTTGAGGGTTTGATTTTGGCCCTTTTTGATTTTTCTAGAATTTTTAGAAGTCGATTTTTAGAATCGGCGTCGTTATCTTAGTTATGAGCCAGAAGGTCCTTAGGATCGGAAAGTCTATAGATTTTCCGATTTGTCGGAAATTCGGCCTCTGGACGGTGCTGGAGTGGTCGAAGACGGGAATCATGGTTGCGGAGCGGTGGAATCCTCGCTGGCGGCCTTTCTGGCCCAACGACAGAAAAATTGGAAAGTGAGGCGAATTTTCGTCGTAACTGGCCTCTGTCCGTCGGGCGATTCTGCTCGAGTTCGGTGGAGAGCATTGTAGAGCTGCTCTACCACCGTTCTGGGTCCGACCGAGATCTTATGGGCGGAATGGCGGAAAACGGGAAGTTTGTCGAATCCACGTTTCTATTCCTAACGGCCTTATGGCCCATATGATTCGGACGCGATTTTAACCACGTCTTGTCGTTGTGGCCTGCTATGCGGTATTTTATTTTCAAAGCGATCCCTCCATTGGTTTTGGAGTTATAGGCGATAGCGTCCGTACCATTCGAAAGATCGGTGATTTCCCTAAACGTTTCCAAACATCGCCCTGGGGCGCGCCGGGATTCGTCTCTGGGTCGAGGTCGTCGCTGCTGTGGGCACAGAGCGCGTTGTCGGTGAACCCGGACTGGATCGGCCGCGATGCTGGATAAATTGGAAACCGAGGTGAAACTTGGTAATCGGACTTCGACGGCGCTATCGCCTAACGGGTCGGTCTAATATCGACAGTCGACGTCCGCGTGGATATGCGGAGTCGCTCTTTGCTGGCTCGGACGGCATCGAGTCCGATGGTAAAATTTGGACCGTGGCGGCTTTTTACATTTGCCCGGTTTTTGACAAATTCTCCTACCGTGGTGTATTAATGCTTTAGAATGGAAAGTGAGGTGAAATTGACTGTTCCCATCCTAGACGCTCCTGGCAGGTCCTTGGTGACGGGACGCTGTCGGGGCATATACTGAGCGTTGTAAAAACATGGAGCGTGCTCGCATGACCTAATACGACAATATAATAAAAGGTACAAGCTCTGCTTGACAACATAGTAAGCAGAATTGTAATTGCAAATATAATGATTCCTAATTTTTAATATCACAATTTCATGTAAATAAATCTTCTTTTAGCTGCTAGCAACTCTTCATGAGAGTTTTAAATAGAGTTTATTTCAACTTATTTATAAAAGGTGACGCATGACAATATATAACATGCCTCGAGTGTATATATCATTATTTTAAAATATGTATTTCTCCACCAAGTAAATAAAAAAATTGTGGTGTTTGTCACGAACTGAAATAAAAAATAAGTCTCTGCATCTCTGGGTAACAAACTTTTACGTTTCCATGACATATAAAATCGAGACACAAAACTTTTTAAAAGCACCATTATAATGTTTTTTCTTTCTGTTTTATGATGTTCTCTACAACCTCTGAGGGGTTTATTTTGAACATTTTGCTTTTATGTAACTATGTAACAGTTAATCTATCGAGATGTATTACATTAAGACTTTCTTTCTGACATCCCATTCAATAAAAGGATTGTAGTAAACATTTAGAAGTAAACATTTCTTATACAGGGTGTTTCATTAAAAACTGAACAGTCGCCAATTTATATTCCTTCGCCTAAAATAATTTAACGTAGATCTCTGGTAATTGCGAGAAATTATATTTTGCCATATCTCCCGTAAGACGACACACTTTATCTATGAGTTTCTGATTAAATTTTATATATAAAAAAATTTAATTTAGAAGTAGGAAACACTGACTAATTTGTCTTCATTGTTAAAACAACTGAAATTAATGTTATAAAAAAGCAAAAGTGCTACCCGGTTTATACTATTACCTTTCATTGATGAACATTATTTAGATTTTAAAATTAATACTGAAAATATTATTAATGTCTGCGATGATACTTTGCGTTGTACAGCAGTGTCACATAAGCACGTAAATGATTTATTATATTTATTTGGTTACTATGTAAATCATAAAATCTATTGTGAAGCTTTCAAATAGCAAAATTGTTCTTGCAAATCTTTGTTGATAGAAACTTGTTACAGTTTCTACCTAACGTGTAACATAATTTTCTTTTATATCCACTTCATTGAGATTTAGCACCGCTTTAAGATATCTTCTCGTATTTTTACAGATATTGAAAAATTACTGACAATATTCGAAAAGAATAGAATTTGTAAGTGGTTAAATTTTAATGGAATGTTCAAACATATTTTTTAAATAATAATTATTTATGGTATGTGTCTTAGGGTTAATAATTTTGATAGACTTAAATCTTAGTCAACATTTATGAAGTGATTTCTCGTTGAATGTTAAGAAATATGTCATGGAATATCGTGGGAAGGCGTCGACTTTTGATTGGCTGCAGAGCTTTCGGGCGTTGCTGGGCAGCGTTACGTCGTGTAAGTTAGACCAAGCAAATTAAATTTTTACTCGAAAAAAGTCCTATCCGCGAGATTATTGTAAAATTGTCTAAAGGAACATAATACAAGACATCTCTCGTCTCGTGAGTCAAAAACTTTTATTAGCTAACTTTTCTATTTAAACAAATAAGAAAGGAAAACAGTTTTTTCACTTTGCAGGGAAAACCATCAATTTTAGCGAAAAGTGACTCACAGACAGCTTATAGGGAGTAAAATTATCTACAAAATGAGACTGGTTAAATTAAAATCGGTTAATAAACAAAAAAGTTATTGCAAAAAAACAAGAAAAGTGCCCATTTTTTCATTTGTTTATAACTATCGCATTTATTGTTAAAATTTTATAAAACCTATGACAAGTTGAGGGTTTTGTCATACTTTAAAAGTGTGCCAAAAGTGGGCGCTGTAGGTGCAATAGTTTTCGCACAATTCTATTTGTTTATAGCGGAGGCTCCAAAAGTTATGAACTTTAAGCCTCTGTACAGGCGTTAATTTTCAACCAAACATGATTCTGAAAGCGTCATTGTAATCTTAAAGACGCAATTAAGCGACCTATTAAAAAATATCACCGTTTTTTTTGACATTAACATTCTCAAATTGTGCATTAAAAAAACGTGCGTTTTACGATTATAAACAATTTGAATAACATTGTTGCTATTTATGCTATCTCACCGAAAATAGGTGCAATGGATAGCTGGCAAAAAAAACAGTTTTAAAATAAAAAAAATACCCTCAACGACCAACAGAAGCCAAGATAAGATTTTTTTTTAAATCGTAGCGCAATTGTTTATAAATATTAAAACTTGAATTTTTCGCAAAATAAAGTTTACGACGTAAACTACGATTTCCCGTGAATTGCATTGAAAAATGTGGAAAATTAACAACTCACGAGCCCTTTAAAGAGAAGGTACTCCCTAAGTAAACTGTCCGGCGGCCGGCGGCGTGGTGGTGGGGGAAGCTCGTCCAAGCGGTCGCGCGGACGGGAAAAGTTAAATCCGAAGTTCAAATAGGTGCGCGCTGTAAATTTTGCAATATATCGGCTTCTATCGTAGAAACTTATTTTTTTTTAAAACAGGGGTAACTCGACGAAAAAATAACAATGGGCATATTTACGAATTCGCAGTATAGCCCTGAACCCCAGAAAAAATGCATCTTTTATCATTAATTTTTTTTAATTTACAAAAATGTCACAAAAATTATTGTTAAACGAAATATTAATTAAAATTTCAATTTCGGAATTATTTTACTATTATAAAATAAATAAATGAAGATGTCATTGATTTAAAAAGTTATTTTTTTACATATTAAGGCAAAGTAAACTTGTTTTTTCAATATTTTGTTAGCTATTTAATTACGATTTAAATGTAAAATTAAAGTAAAAATTCACAAATTATTTTCAAATTATTATTTATTGTTAAAAGATTTAAATAAGAATAAAAAGCATTTGAGTTTATTGCAAAACTCTCAAAATTAAAAAATATTAATAAAAATAATGCGGTCGATAAAATTACAATTTTAACTTCATGAAATATTAATATACAGTTTTTTTATTATATTTATTACTAATTTTATACAAACACATTTTTGCAACATAATCAAAATTAATTAAAAAATATTAATCACAACTATTTTCAATAATAGATATAATAATACAATTTAAAATTTAAAATTTTTTCTATTTTTATGAGAAATAATAATTTGAAAATAATTTGTTGTTTTATCGTCGAGCTACCCCAGTTTAAAAAAAAATAGTTTCTACGATGAATAAAAACCGAGATATTGCAAAATTTACAGCGCGCACTTATTTGAACTTTGGATTTAACTTTTCTCTCCCGCACAACCGCTTGGACGAGCTTCCCCCACTACCACGCCGCCAACCAGCCGCCGGACAGTTTACTTAGCGAGTACCTTCTCTTTAAAGGCCTCGTGAGTCGTTATTTTTCCACATTTTTCAAAAAACGGTGATATCTTTTAATAGGTCGCTTAATTGCGTCTTTAAGATTACAATGACCCTTTCAGAATCATGTTTGATTGAAAATTAACGCCTGTACAGAGGCTTAAGGTTCATAACTTTTGGAGGCTCCGCTATAAACAAATAGAATTGTGCGAAAACTATTGCACCTACAGTGTCCACTTTTGGCACACTTTTAAAGTATGACAAAACCCTCAACTTGTCATAGGTTTTATAAAATTCTAACAATAAATGCGGTAGTTATAAACAAATTAAAAAATGGGCACTTTTCCTGTTTTTTTGCAATAACTTTTTTGTTTATTAACGGATTTTAATTTAACAAGTCTCATTTTGTAGATAATTTTACTCCCCATAAGCTGTCTGTGAGTCACTTTTCGCTAAAATTGATGGTTTTCCCTGCAAAGTGAAAAAACTGTTTTCCTCACTTATTTGTTTAAATATAAAAGTTAGCTAATAAAAGTTTTTGACTCACGAGACGAGAGATATCTTGTATTATCTTCCTTTAGACAATTTTACAATAATCTCGCGGATAGGACTTTTTTCGAGTTTCTCTTTTATTTTCGCTAATTTTCCTGGTGTATGTCTATTGGGCACCGACGGTGACACCTCACCATCGTTCTTAAGCATAAATATGGTGTCAGAAGGAATGAGTTGGTCTGGTTCCATTTTTACCTGCGGTGATGGGAGGTTAGTCGTCCGCTCGCCAGTAAGGGGATTTCCAGTAGGCTCAGGTACCTCCTCCTATTTATTTGTTTGTTCATTTCAGTATATACATATTTATTTGTTTAGTTTGTTGTTCCAAACTTAGTTTCTTTTTTTTGTTCGAAATTTATTGATTGGATACAGTTTAGTTATAGTTACGGTAACGGCCAGTTCATCAGTTTAGATGTTATGCCTAAACGGTTAGTTCCTAAATTGAAGAATTGGAAGAGGAGGGAGGAGGAAAAAAAAGGTACCTCCTCCTTGGGGATATCCGTAAAGGACGACAGGTGTGGATGACGCGGAGACTGTCGTTCTTCCTCCATTGATGACGAAATCGTAGGCAACTTTAGAAAGATGGATCCACGCTCAATTTTGTGTCCGGAGACCCATTGATGCACTTCAGTTGTCCTAGAGTTCAGAGTTTTGAGGGTTTCAACTGACCATTAAGATTGCTTTACGTTATATTTTACTAAGCACTGCGAGTGTGCGATTCTGATGTCTTTATCACTGTCTTTATGTGATGGCTAGGTAATAAAGTTTATCTATTTGAGGCCTCCATAGAGCGCCTGTAAGCTTCGGGAGCTTTGCTCTCTGCACCTCTTAGGTAGGCTAATGTGTCAGCCTTGGAGCTGTTGTATATGGCAGTTTAACAGCTGGGCACTCTTTGAGGGTCTTCACCGTAGGTAAGGCGGACATAGGTGGACAGCTTGAAGAGCTATATGAACTTTAGAACTTGTGTTTAGAGAGAATATAACTCGGAAATATTTTAAGAAATATTTGATTTATTCAGGTTATTTTGGGCTAGTAACAATAAATGTGGTCCATAGACAACATGTGACATAAACAAAGCATAAAATTTGGAGCAAGTACGAACTCTGCCTAGGTTCCGAATACTGCTTATTGAACTGCTGATGGATTGTGTAGACGTTCGTTCACATGTCCGCTGGTGGCTCTATTGCGTGGTCCGGTTTAGTTCGGCACCATTCTCACTAATCGCTGTCGTCTTCCTATCAATTTCACGGTTCCTGGAACTAGGCCACTCTTGACTTCTAGGTGGTTACTCTTATTGTAGGTCCTGATTGGAAAGACTAGTGAATTTGTACAATCTGCTCAGGGCCTATAATTACTACCGAACGTTTCATATAAAAAAAACTCCCCGCCGCTCCCTTTCACACGGAGACAGAAAAAGTATGTTTTTCCTTGAATATGACAAAAGTTTTAAAAAATGAACTTACGTATAATTTCCCCACTATTGAAAAGGCATTTGTTGGATCTTGATCTTTCCCTTCGGTTTCAAGGAGTAGAAATAACTATCCCTACCAGTAATTTCTGGTATATATTTTTCTATCGCCAATGTGGTTATTTAAAAATGTGTTTTAGATAACCCGATTTATTTGAAACATCTATTTTTCGTGACTGTAATAGTTTTTAACACAAAAATACAGTACCATAATGCACACAGGATTTTGCTCCGTGGGAGCATATAAGATAGTACGTTAAAATGAACGAAAATAAATTGAAAGAAGCCTTATTTATAAACAGGAAACCATAGATCATAATAAATGTTGATTACATACACCTCCCATCGTTCCACAAGACTCCATGCATAGAAATATTAGTCCACATATCCGTTTAGAAAATCGTGGAGAATTTTTAATTACCGTACATGAACTAATACTGCTGTTTTAATCCTTGAATATCTTAGGTGGCTTGTACACAAAGTTTTCAAATTGCTTTAAATACAGAAGTCTATAGCATTTCGGGTGATCGAGGAAGTCAAAATTGAGATCCGCCACCGCCTATCCAACGATTAGACCAAGGCTGTCCTCTGACACCTGAAAGTTGTAAGTATCTCTATTCAATTTTGGTGGCTGAAATTGTGGACCAACTATGTGGTCTCTAAGAATTCTAATCCACACAAGCAGAGAAAAACTATTATTATTGATGATAAACTTCTGTTCGGTTAAGGTATGTGGATTTCTTCTGCGCGTACACTGTAAGAAAAATTGGATTTATTTTCACTCAATAATGTATCAATTTGTGTCCCCACCCGATTGAGTGAAATTTTCCTCTATTAGTATGAGTACAACTAAAACTGTATGCATGAAGCTATCAATTTTAGTTCAAATATTATCAAATATGTGTAAAATTATCAAAATGCCCAATATGGAGGGAAAATATTCTCAATAATTTATTTACTTATTTATTTAAAATTACAACTGCTCACGGGAAATTCATAGTTAGGTACAGAGCAGAAAAAAAAAACAAAAAAATATAGTAAGCAATTACAAAATACAGTAGAAAAAACATAAACACTTGGAAATACATAGAAAATACAACAATAAATCACAAACAATAAAACATTAAAATAAAGTTATCCTACAAATATTTTCTTAATACTAGGTAATGTATGGAAAATATCAAAGTTGCCTGGCAAATTAGCAAAATTACGTCACACTACATATAAAGGAGAATAGTGCAATACATTAGTTCTAGCCGTTCTCAAATAAAATGTCTCAGTAGTGCGAGAGGTAGCCCTAGGGACATTGAAATTAAGTTTGGAAAGTAACTCTGAGCAATCAATATAATATAATACAAACCGAATTAAAAAGGAAAATAACACTATGTATATTACGCCGAATCGTTAAAGATTTGTAACCGTACTTTTCTAGAAGTAAGTGCTGTGAATAACCGATATGAGGATATGTTTTAGTTTCCTTATAATGTAAAAATTTTAAAAATCTGTGTTGTTTTTGCTCCAAAAGAATAATAGTGGAGTCAAGATAGCTTAAAATTACGCATTATTTCGAAATAATTTTTGAAATTACTTGGATATAAGTTTTAGAAAAAAGTTATAAGCTTGTATATTGTTTAAACAATACTAAATAGTTATTTTAAGAACATTCAATTCAATGAATTTTAAACCGAATTGTTTCAAATTGACAATATAGGGGTTTTCGATGTCGCTGAACAAGAATATGAAGTTGGAAAATGAAAATTCTAAATGGCTGATCCAATATGGCCGACTATTTTAAACAATTTATTTAACAATTATCGATTTTAAATCAAACTCGCTTATATTTGTAATATAGGGGTTTTTGAGGTGGCTAAACAAGAATATGATGTATAAAAATGAAAATTCAAAATGGCTGATCCAATATGGCCGACTATTTTAAACAGTTTATTTAACAATTATTGATTTTAAATCAAACTTGCTTATATTTGTAATACAGGGGTTTTTGACGTCGCTAAACAAGAATATGATGTCAAAAAATGAAAATTCAAAATGGATGGTCGACTATTTTAAACAATTTATTTAACAATTATCGATTTTAAATCAAACTCGCTCATATTTGTAATATAGAGGTTCGAAAAATGAAAATTATTAATGGCTAAAGAGGTTTTATTGAAAATATCATGTTTTATTTTTTTAAAAACTTTATTACAAAATAATTAATTTTTAAATCTCATCGAGTTCTTGTTCTTCTTCAAAAGTAATTGCGCAATTAAGGAAATCAATGCCAGCACAGGAAGAGCATGCTGCAGTGCAGTGACGGCTCGTGGGTTTGAATACAGGGAGGGCGTATTTTGAAAAAAGTACGTACATGATAAGAGTTGCGGGGGGGTGGGGGGTAGTTCCTCGCTTAGCGCCGCAGGCGAAAATTTTTAAGGAATTTGAAGGTCATTGTGTTTTGCAAGTACCCTAAAATGAATATTGTCAGTCTGTACAGTAGGTACTTAGATACAATGCGAGAAGTAACATTCCAACGTGTGGGGGCTGAAGTGGATAATCGATCAACCAACCCAGTTAGGATATAATTATGCAGATTACTGTAATAGTTCATTCTGTATAGTTTTTGAAGTTCCGTTAAAAACATGGGCATCACTAAGATGTTTATCTAAAACGGGATCAATTTTTGCACTATAGTACATCAGTTCTAAAAATACCCCTTTGTTTACCGAGTCACTTTTTTCATTATGTCCACGAAGAGGAAGGTTACATGTACCACATAACTTTAAGATATCTATAATTTTTTAAAGAAGCAATCGATTTTTCTTAACTGTTTCGTTATGACTGTTTATTTGTTCCGCATAAGCACTACTTAAACAAGAAGCAATATTTACTCTTCCTAAAAGTAAAAAACTCACCAACTTATTTTTGTGTTTAGGAGAATTTTCATCTTAATCCTGTCTGGTAAATGTTTCAAGTCAGAAACTGCAGATTTCGTCCAATTTTCTTCGCCTCCTCCAAACAATAAACATACAAAACAAAAAAATCTATTTGTTTCGTCACAACCACACAACATAAATGTTTTTATCAAATTTGCGAATAAAAGCCAGGCCTATTTGCACTCTTTCTGCACCTGAACTAAATTCAACACTGGCGTTGGACGTCCGTTATTTTTCAATTCGACTTTTTCCTCTAAACTTAAATTACTAATAACAAGTTTTTTTATTTCACAAACCCTCATTTTAAACTGAAACTTATAAAATATAATGTCTTAAAAAGCGCCAAAGCAAAAACAAAACACGTATAACCACACTTCAGTGATACGGGTTAGTGCCTCATGGAGTCCAAAACAAAGTGCGCGACACTATCGTCGCCTATCCCCTCCACGTACCAATTTATCCACTCATATGTAAAAATATGCTTGCACGATGGACTCAAGATTACACAGTCCGTAATGGAGTGGGGATTGCGCGAGCGGTCAAACATAACTCTTTGGTACGATCATAGATGGCAGATGGCATTAATCTGAGCTACGTTCACGGAGTACATGCACTTTATGCAACCAACCTAACATCCAAGAGATATTGAATGCATGCTATTTAGATTTCTTATTGATTTAAATAAGTACATTATTTTAAGTTTATAGTTTGAAAATATCTGGGGGGCGGAGTCCCAGAGTCCTCCTTCACGAGCCGCCACTGCTGCAGTGTATATCAACCCTGCAATAGTACACTTCCTTGTATTTGATTATTGCAAATAAAACAAATTGTAGATAAATCAACCTGCGCCATTTTTTTATGTACTTCAATAAAATTATATTTTAATATTTAAATGTTTATTACTTTTAAATGCAAATCACATGGTGCTAAACCCTAAAACGTCAAATAGCTTTAAGCCAATAAAATTGAAAAAAACACTGATTTTAAATACAAAATTACAAAATAAAAATCAACGCCCTCTATTATTTATTTATTCATTAATTATTTTTAAAATGGATCAATATTTATAATATAATAAATACCTTAAATGCAAACTCAAGATTATTTGTAATATTAAGTAATAATATTACATTAAAGAATTACAAGTGTACGAGAGTGTAACCTCAAAATGGACAAAATATGTGAATAATACACTTTTTAACACATTCATATCTGTGTATACATCAATAAGTGAACTTATATTCACAATTTCAGATACAGAATATACGTTTTAAAAATGAATATTAAATCAATTCATCAAAAAAACGTTATTTTTTGCTGTTATAACAATTTTCCACTTATTACTATAAACAAAAAAATTATTTTTCGCTGAATTTACCTTTTTTAAGATCTTAACTTAATTCTGTGATGGTTTATTAAACAAACAAAAAATTTTGTACATTATTAAACTTTATTTTACAATCTTAAAGTAGAGATTTTAAGCTTTAAAAAGTGCTCTCATAAAGTTTCAATATCACATTTACAACTATAGTTTTTGATCTATAAAATATGGCCTAAAAAGTCAAATTTGTGAATTTTTAAAATTATTGAATATGTTGTGGACAATATTTTTCTAATTAAATTTTTAAGATGTTTTCCAAATCCCTCACTGTTTCAATCGTCATTTGAAGAATAATCTGTGAAAGTTACAGATATTTATTTTAAAAATTAAAAGAATGACAGCTATTTTATTATTATTGTACAAAATTATAGAATGACGTAACTTTGTATACGTACTGTATATATATATTTTTTTTTCTCAAGTTTAAAGACATTAAATTTTGATAGCCGGATGACTCTTCTTTCATTTAAATTTTTGTTAGGTCGATTTGATCAATTAGATCAAAAGTTATAACAAATTTAGTGTAGCGCGCTCGGGGCCGCGCGCTCTTCGAGAGCTATACTTGGGGGCCGCCCGTCTCATTTTTCGTACGTTAAAAAAAATTCTACAGCCTTCAATTCGCATTTTAGAAAAAACTTTCTTAACATTTTTAATGTAATATATCCTGTTCTTTCGAATGGCGCAGTTATTTTTATTAAATTATATTTTTTTATATATTTTGCAAAAACTGTAATTTTGCAACTAATTTGTTAAATAAATAATTTAGTTGTTTCTGACAACTTTACAAAGCGAAAAATAAAAAGTTCTCTCCCAGTAATTTTCGCGAAGTCAAAATCTATCTTGACTCCATTATAATGTGGTTTACATAAATAGGGGCGCAAATAATAGAACAATACTCAAGCCTTGATCTGGCGAAACAGTTGTACAACAACTTTATGGTGTCCACAATAGAAAATTCACGAGAATTACGAATTACAAAACCTAAACTTTTATTAACTTCAGAAATTATTCTATTTATGTGAAAGGCGAAATACAACTCTTGGTCAAAATAAATCCCTAAATCCTTTGTGATGAATTTTCAGTGTGAGACCCGGATGTCCCACAAAAAGTCGCCGTCCGGGTAACAGCAGTGGAGAAAAGTGTACACCAGGGTTCTTGATTAGAAAATAAACCACTTTTTCCAATAGATGTACTCCCATTTATTTCAAGAAAATAAATAAATAAATTTACCACTGACAAATCGGTGATGGTCGGTACTAACATTCGGTGAAACTTCGGAAAATGGAAAAGTAAGCTTCCCTCGATTCGGTGTTCAACTTAGGTTGACGGCTATTCGGGAAAACGGGTGAGTAAGGAACTCCGAGAGGTAAATGAATACATTTTTTTCCTAACAAGGGGTATGCCTGCTCTGTGGATAGTCCTTTAATACAGCGCACCACCTCCTTTTACAATTCAACTAAAAAAAATAATATGACTTCGGATTATGGAATAAAAAGAAAAAAAACAAAAATACAACTCTATGTCCCAAAAATAATATCTAGAACTAAAAAAACTTCAACTTCTATCACAAATAAAAAACACTGTCTCTTCGGTATCACAGGCGATTGATGCCTTCTAAAGTATTTCCGGCGGGTGAGCACAGTCGCGGATGGGGGGGTACGGTCATCCAGAGTTTGCCCTCGGGTGTTCGCAATAGTAGCCGGTACCGACGGTGTCTCGGACAGTCGGGCGGCCGCAGATTCCGCACCGGCAGGCTTGTCGGTGGGGCTGGGCCGGTTGGGATCGGTGGAGGCGGTGGAGATGGCATCCATCGTCCCGGTGTGATTGGCAGCGGAGTGGCGGTCAGTGGTGTCACCAATTGCGGCACAGGTGACTGTTGCGGCGGTGACTCAGGTAACGGGGACGTAACTAGCTCCAGCCAATACGTTGGACTCCCCTCTGGTGGACTGGGTTCGAAGATTTCCGGCAAAGCGTTTGTCTGAATTTCTTCAGATTCCCTGGGTTCTATCTGGATAAATTCAGTAGCTTATCTCTTTTGGGATTTGCTTAAAGTCTCAACTAGTGCCATGTTGGCGGTGCGGTGAACAATGGTGGTTGTGCGATTCCCCCTATGAATCTTTCTACCTTTCAGGTCGATAATGCATCCATTGGCGGTGAGAAAATCCATCCCAAGGACCATATCGGAGGTCAACGACGGTAGCAATAGAAAATCGGCGGTAACTACGGTTGATAATATGGAAACTTCAATGCGGTACTCTTCGGTAATTCTAATAAGTGTTCCATCAGCCAGCTCAGCTTTTGTCTGCTGCGACAACTTCTGGATTCCCATGCGCTGACAGTAAGTCGTAACTTTCTGGCTAATATAGGATCGGACTGATCCTGTATCGACCAACGCAGAATAACTTCTGTCGCCTATGGTTACTATTTCACGTAGCCGGTTATCCAAACAGACGGAGTCGGTGGCGTTAACGGGATAAGAATCTGAATTGTGGCTTCGGTTGGAACTCTCTAATCGAGAATTGATTTGACTTCCTCGTGGCTCAGTTCTTCGGGAGTTTTCCTGGCATGCGGTACATCGGCAATGTCGCGATTGGACTCCCTGTCGTCCACATCGTGAATAAAACAGTTTCGGTGGTTGTTGGCAATTAAATCTTACGTGTCCTTGTTCTCCACATCTCCAGCATGTAAGGTTGTTTCCTTCTCTTGGAGTGCGAACATGGGTCGGTGGCGGTCGATGGCTTGTATCACGTCCTGGTGCTTCAGTCACACGCGATACAGCAGGAGCGGTAGTTCGGGATGTCCCAATGGGCTGGACATTTTTATTCGGTTTATCGGACTTATCCATATCCCGTTGGATTTGTTCAAACTCGTAGGCCAGTAGGTAAGGCGGCACTTGAGGCTGCCCCCACTCCTCCACCTTTTCCCTTCCCGCTCCCCTTCCCCGCCAGCCAATCAGAGCGCAGCATTTTTGGCGGGGGAAAATGGCAGGAAATTCAAAATGTAGTCATCTAGGTTTTTACCCCCACCTAGGCCTTCGCCCCCACCTAGGGCTTTGCCCCCTTAAGGCCCCCATGCAGGTATCTCCACGTAGGTATGCAAGATCCCCCACGTAGGCGGTTGCTCCCTAGGACCCACGTAGGGCTTTGCCCCACCTAGGACTTTACCCCACCTAGGACTTTGCCCCCTAGGGCCCCCATGCAGGTATCTTCATGTAGGTATGTAGGATTCCCCACGTAGACAAGAGTATTGTGCGTAGGCCTCCGCGTGTACCCCCGCGTAAGT